>NC_088882.1:10472106-10772106 GCF_032884065.1 Artemia franciscana
CATGTATTTTCCTCAAAACAAGTTTCAAGCTAGGTCATTCTTTGATCGATTTTCTCAGGGTCCCCTGAGAAAATCGATCAATAAACGTTATGACGTTATGACGTCAACCTTTAAAATTCATGACCTTTAAAATTTGTGTTATATAAGTGAAACCTTGCAAAATAGATCTTCTGCTTAATTGAAGTACAACAAAATTGTTTTCAGCTTCATAACTTTGCTCAATTCCATTTTATAAGGTTTTAAATGTATGCAAATACATTTCCTAAATTTTGAAAAAAAACATTGATATGGCTGAAAATTCTACTCAAATAACAGGAATTGCATTTTCAGAACTAAAGGCAGAGAAAAAGCAGCTAGTAACTGAAAATTAAGGTAAAATGTTGTTTTGTCAAAATTTCAATAGGTCATGTATTCAGGTCTATTCATAGACGTGTCATGTAGGCAAATTTCAGGGCCCCCTAAAGGGAGAAGGAGCGGAAGTGAGTACTTTAAAATACCTTCCCGGGACACACTTTAGCCTGTAGACCCATTTCTTAAAATTTCATTTTCCTAACCTAAACCCTTTCCGACATAGCAAGAAGTCAATTAACTAGAACTTTACCATAACTAACTACACATAATGCACAGCAAGCATAATTTATCATATTTCCTCGTTATTTCTTTACGCTTTTTTCCTGTGTAATATATTTTCATTCCTTTTTCGATTATGATCTGTTGATTTTCCGTATCAATTTCATGTAGTATCTAAATCTCTCATCTATTTACCTTGTGACAGCGAAATGGTGAAAGCAACGCCCGGGAATAACCGGTGCCGAGGTTCAATCCCCTCTGTCACAAGGAAAGCTATTACTTGAAAATTTGTACTCATAATTTTTTTTCATTAGCAAACTATTTAAATTTGTGGTAAATTAAAAAAACTATGTAATATGTATATGGTATATAGCCTACATTTAATTCTATAATTCCTTCACAGTAATATTATTTAACATCAGTAGATTTTTTTTTGAAAGACGAACTACTCATCTCTCGAATCTAAACAACTAGAACCAATGGCGTATCCAAGATTTTTGTTTGGGGGTGGGTATTTTTGAGGGGAGTGGAGGATACAAAAAAAACTTCACAAGACAGAGCAAAAACTTTTATGTGAGTCGAACAAAATTTCAGGGGTGGGGCATTATCATAATATATTAAGATAAGGTGCATAAAATTATCAAGTTCAGTCAAGGTCCCTTAAAAAAGCTATATGTTCAGTAGCTCATAGACTAATAAACTTGGTTTCATCTTTAGTTTGATTATATAAGAAAAACAAGTTTTTTTTAACTGCAAGTAAGGAGCGACTATCACTATCAAAGAATAAATGGAACTCAAAACGAACAGAAGTTACAATAAATAGCCGAGTCAAACCCAAACCAGCAAAATTTAACATGAGAAGGGCTGATAACCCCCATGCCTTCTCAAGATAAATAAAAATAAATGGTTTTTTAACTGTAAGTAAGGAGTAACATTAAAACCTAAAACGTACAAAAATTACTCGTAACTCAAAAAACTTTAGATTTTTAGATTTTTTAGTTTTTTTATTAGTTTTTAGTTTTTTTTTCTTTTTAGTTTTTTTGTCCCGGTCGTCATTTATATCCCCCTGTTTCCCCCGGTGTCCCCGTTGTAGTTGTGTCCCTGTGTCCCGGTCGTCATTTATATTCCCTGTGTCCCGGTCGTCATTTGTATCCCGGTGTACCGGTCTGTATATACATTCGTTTTTTAGTTTTGTTTTTCTCCTTTATTTTTTTCCTTTTTTTTTCTTTTTTAGTTTATTTAGATTTTTAGATTTTTTAGTTTTTTTATTAGTTTTTAGTTTTTTTTCTTTTTAGTTTTTTTGTAGTTTTTACCTTCTTTTTAGTTTTGTTAATTTTTTTTTTACTTATGTCCTGGTCGTCATTTATACTCCCTATGTCCCGGTGCTTTGTTGATTGCTAATCGAACATTCCTTTTGTCCTGGTCGCTTTCTCTTTGAGTGTCGTCATTTATTTTTTTCTTTTTTAGTTCTTTTAGTTTTTACCTTTTTTAGTTTTTTTTAGTTTTTTAGATGAAATTTTTTTTTAGTTTTTTCCTTTTTTTCTTTTTAGTTTTTATCAGTTTTTACCTTTATGTTAGCTTATTTTTCAGTTTTTTCCTTTTTTTTAGTTTTTTTTTTATTTTTTATTTTTTTTAGTTTTTTACCTTTTTTTAGTTTTTTTAGTTTTTTTAGTTTTTTAGCTTTTTTACTTTTTTTATTAGTTTTTAGTTTTTTTGTAGTTTTTGCCTTTTTTTAGTTTTTTCAGTTTTTTTTTTAGTTTTTTATTGGTTTTTACCTTTATTTTAGCTTATTTTTCAGTTTTTTCCTTTTTTTTAGTTTTTTTTTAGTTTTTAGTTTTTTTAGTTTTTTACCTTTTTTTAGTTTTTTAGTTTTTTTAGTTTTTTAGCTTTTTTATTTTTTTTATTAGTTTTTAGTTTTTTTTGTAGTTTTTGCCTTTTTTTTAGTTTTTTTAGTTTTTTAGCTTTTTTATTAGTTTTTAGTTTTTTTTGTAGTTTTTGCCTTTTTTTAGTTTGACAACTTATTTTTATATATATAGATAGTTTTTTTTTTTACTTATGTCCTGGTCGTCATTTATACTCCCTGTGTCCCGGTGCTTTGTTGATTGCTAATCGAACATTCCTTTTGTCCTGGTCGCTTTCTCTTTTAGTGTCGTCATTTATTAGTTTTTTCCTTTTTTTCTTTTTAGTTTTTTATTGGTTTTTACCTTTATTTTAGCTTATTTTTCAGTTTTTTCCTTTTTTTTAGTTTTTTTTTTATTTTTTATTTTTTTTAGTTTTTTACCTTTTTTTAGTTTTTTTAGTTTTTTTAGTTTTTTAGCTTTTTTACTTTTTTTATTAGTTTTTAGTTTTTTTTTGTAGTTTTTGCCTTTTTTTAGTTTTTTCAGTTTTTTTTTAGTTTTTTATTGGTTTTTACCTTTATAGTTTTTTTAGTTTTTTAGCTTTTTTATTTTTTTTATTAGTTTTTAGTTTTTTTTGTAGTTTTTGCCTTTTTTTAGTTTTTTCAGTTTTGAGGTCACCTGATCCAGTTTTTTCAGGTGACGTCACCTGACACATCCATCCACACATCCACAGACAGACAACTTATTTTTATATATATAGATATACTAGCTGTTGGGGTGGCGCTTCGCGCCACCCCAACACCTAGTTGGTGGGGGCGCTTCGCGCCCCCCCCAAGCCCCCCCGCGCGCGTAAGTCGTTACGCGCCATAATAGTTACGCGCCATTGTAGTTGTGTCCCTATGTCCCACCTGTGAATATAGATAGATATATATATATATATATGGTTTTAACTACGTAAAACTTGCGAATATACAACATTCTTTGCTGTCCCATTGTCTTTGCATATAAATAGATTGTCAGGTTTACCGACTCTTGAACATGCAACATATAATGGTCCATGGGAAAACAATCTGTATTCAGATCTATACCTCATGATTCTAATGATTGCCCTTGAGCTTTGTTGATGGTGATTGCTAATCGACCATTCCCTGTCCCGGTGTCCCGGTCGTCATTTACATCCCCCTGTTTCCTCCGGTGTCCCCGTTGTAGTTGTGTCCCTGTGTCCCGGTCGTCATTTATATTCCCTGTGTCCCGGTCGTCATTTGTATCCCGGTGTCCCGGTCTGTATATACATTCGTTTTTTAGTTTTGTTTTTCTCCTTTATTTTTTTCCCTTTTTTTCTTTTTTAGCTTATTTAGATTTTTAGATTTTTTAGTTTTTTTATTAGTTTTTAGTTTTTTTTCTTTTTAGTTTTTTTGTCCCGGTCGTCATTTATATCCCCCTGTTTCCCCCGGTGTCCCCGTTGTAGTTGTGTCCCTGTGTCCCGGTCGTCATTTATATTCCCTGTGTCCCGGTCGTCATTTGTATCCCGGTGTACCGGTCTGTATATACATTCGTTTTTTAGTTTTGTTTTTCTCCTTTATTTTTTTCCTTTTTTTTTCTTTTTTAGTTTATTTAGATTTTTAGATTTTTTAGTTTTTCAGATCTATATATATATATATATCTAGTATATATATATCTAGTATATATATACTATATATATACTAGCTGTTGGGGTGGCGCTTCGCGCCACCCCAACACCTAGTTGGTGGAGCGCTTCGCGCCCCCCCAAGCCCCCCCGCGCGCGTAAGTCGTTACGCGCCATATTAGTTACGCGCCATTGTAGTTGTGTCCCTGTGTCCCACCTGTGAATAGAGATAGATATAAATATATGTTTTTAACTACGTAAAACATGCGAATATACAACATTCTTCGCTGTCCCATTGTCTGTGCATATAAATAGATTGTCAGGTTTACTGACTCTTGAACATGTAACATATAATTGTCCATGGGAAAAACAATCCGTATTCAGATCTATACCTCATTATTCTAATGATGTGTCCCTGTGTCCCGGTCGTCATTTATATTCCCTGTGTCCCGGTCGTCATTTGTGTCCCGGTGTCCCAGTTTGTAATTTCTCTTTGAGTGTCCCGGTCGTCATTTATATTCCCTGTTCCCCGGTGTCCCGGTCGTCATTTGTGTCCCGGTGTCCCGGTCGTCATTTATATATCCCGCCTGTGCCCCCGGAGTCCCCGTTGTAGTTGTGTCCCTGTGTCCCGGTTGTCATTTATATTCCCTGTGTCCCGGTCGTGATTTGTGTCCGGGTGTCCCAGTCTGTAATTTCTCTTTGAGGTTCCCGGTCGTCACTTATATTCCCTCTGTCTCGGTCGTCATTTGTGTCCCGGTCTGTAATTCCTCTTCGAGTGTTTTTTCTTTTTAGTTTTTTTTAGTTTTTTACCTTTTTTCTTTTTTCAGTTTTCTTTTTCTTCTTTATTTTTCAGCGTCACTATGAAGTACATATCGACGAACCTTTGTTTTTTTAACTTAAATCTGGTAGGCATTGATGACCTTATCCAAGTCAAAATCCCAAACCCAATCATCATCGCTATCATTTTCAGTTTTGATATGTTTTGACTCTCGCTGTCCAGGTGGATTTTCATCTAACTGCGCGGTTTTGCGTTCTTTAGCCGCAAGCCTGTTTTCTTGCTGTTCTTGTGATTCCTCGGAACGCTTTCTTTTCTTACTTTCTCTATCAGCAGCAAGTTTTTTGGCATAAACTCTTTGAGCAGCTTCCTCGGCTGTTGCCATTGTAGGTTCTTCAGTCATTTTACAATTAAACATTTTTCCGTGAACAAATGTCTTAAATACCGTTAATGACGTCATCGTCAAAGCAAAAATGACGACAACTAACTTCATGACGTCAGTCAACACAGAAACATGACGTCACCTGATCCACAGACAGACAGACAACTTATTTTTATATATATAGATATATATATATATATATATATCTATATCACCCCAACAGCTAGTAATAATATAATCCATAAGCATAACTCATAAAACAACACCCATTAACATAGCGCTTAAATATCTAATTTATTACAGAAATGATGACAAAACTGTTTTTCCATTAAATGAGACAATTAAGGGGAAAATAATTCTAAAGTGTAATTTTTATATTTTTCAGTTTTTTTTTCATACTCATCTGTGTACATCTTTTGTATGTAAAGAGGGTATACATAAATTATTATTATTATTATTATCCACCTAGCCTCTCTTATATAGAAAAAACAACAACACATACACATAACTTTACAACAAAATAGCCATATTAATTATTTTTTTTGCCGATTTCAGCCCACACCCCCTGGCCCAAATCTCTCATCTGTTCACCTTGTGACAGCGGAATGGGGAAAGCCACGCTCGGGAACAACCAGTGCCGAGGTTCAATTGCTCCTGTCGCAAGGAAACTTCTTTATCCATCATTAATCAATAATTTTTGGAAATAGGGAATATGTTGATACACTTAAGGAAAAAAATTTAGGCAATCTATGCGTTTAGGGACATAAGTTACACCCAGCTCTATGATTTTGCCTGGTACTATTGCACGAAATCAATTGTTTTTTCTCAGATAAAAGCTAAACTTCGAAAAGAGCTCATTCGATTAGAAATTGAAAGGGCTAATGCCCTTTTAATAGACAAAAGTTATTGGAGGGTAACAAACACCCCTCCTGCGTCCACCATTTTTCCAAATACATCCAATCAAAATTTTAAGATAGCCATTTTGTTCAACGTTAGTAAAAGGTTAAAAAAATATGTCTTTGAGGATGACAAACCCCCAGACCTCTCAGGACAAGGGTTTAAATTATTCTCTGGGGGCATATAAGGTAAATATAGAAAAGATCATTGTAAAAACTTCGGAAGCGAATCATTAGATTGCTAATCAGAAGATTTAGTAGTCTTTTTGAGATTCAGAGTGATCAGAGGGTGGATACCCCCCTCCCTATCACAAATTTTGTATTTTCCCAAAATGAATCTTATAGAAATTTTTAGATGGCCATTTGTTGTCTTAAAAACTTTGAAAAGAGCTCATTCGATTGGATATTGAAAGGGCTAGTGCCCTTTTTATAGTCAAAAGTAATTGGAGGCCGACTAACACCCACTATTTTCCAAACACATCCAATAAAAATTTTAAGATTGCTATTTTGTTCATCGTAGTTAAAAAGTCCAGAAATTATGTGTTTAAGAATGAAAACCCTCAAACAGCCCTCAGGGCAAGGGTTGTAAGTTATATCCTGGGGGCATATAAGGTACATATAGAAAGGGCGATCGTATAAATTTCGGAGGGGGATCATTGAATGGTATTAAGAAGTTCAAGAGAATTTTGTAAGACTCTTAAGAGTGATAGGAGGGTGGATACCCCCCCCACCTTGTATTTTTCCGAAATACATTGATAGGAATTTTGAAATAACCATTTTTTCGTCGTAGAAACTTCAAAACAGCTCTTTCAGTTAAAAATTCAAAGAGCCAGTACCCTTTCCAATAGTTGAAAGTGATTGGAGGGTAACTAACCCCCCTCCCATGCCCACCATTTCTTCAAACACATCCAATCAAAATTTTGAGATAGCTATTTTGCTCAACATAATTAAAGGGTCTGTAAAATATGTCTTTGAGGTTATCAACCATTCTCCCACAGCCCTAAGTTCAAGGGTTGTAAGTTATGCCCTGGGGGTATATATGGTATACACAGAAAGGATGATTGGATAAACTTCGGGGGGGGGGGCTGATTACATTATTAATCAGAACTTCTTGTCCCCTATTTAAGATTCAGAGCGATCAGAGGATGGATATCCCCCCAAACCTCGTATTTTCTAGAAATGCACGAAATAGAAGTTTTGAGATGGCCATTTATTGCTGTAGAAACTTCAAAATTAGCTAACTCGATTGGAAATTGAAAGTTCCAGTGCCCTTTTTACTAGTCGAAAGTGAGTGGGGGCAACACACCCCCCTCCCACGTCCACCTTTTCTGCAAACCGTCCAATCAAAATTTTGAAACAGCCATCTTGTTCAACGTAATTGAAAAGTCCGGAAATTATGTCTTTGAGGGTGATCCCCCCCCTTACAGCCCTCATAGAAGGGATTTTAATCTACGCTCTGGAGGCATATAAGGTACAAATATAAAGGATGATCGTATAAACTTTAGAGGGGGCTCATTGGATCGGTAATCAGGAGTTTTAGTGCCCTTTTCAAGATTCAGAGTAATCGGAGGGTAGATACCCTCCTTCACACATCGGGTTTTCCGGAAATACATGTGATAGAAATTTTGAGATGGGCAGTTGTCTTAGAAACTTTGAAAAGAGCTCATTCGATTGGACTTTGAAAGGATTACTGCCCTTTTTAATAGTCGAAAGTGGTTGGAGGGTAAATAGCCCCTCCCATGCCCACCATTTCTCCAAACACATCCAATCCCAATTTCAAGATATACTACTACCACAAATCACTCTCAGTAAATAAATGAAACTACCAAAACCAAACACATCGAATCGAAATTTCGAAATAGATTACTATTACAAATCACTATCAAAGAATAAATGAAACTCAAAATTAATAGAAATTACAATAAATAGCCGAGTCAAACCCAAACAAGCAAAATTTAACATGTATAGGGCTGATAACCCCCATACCTTCTCAAGACCAGAACAAAATTTGGGCTTTACTAAAAACAAAATACGTATGAAATATTTTCACCTTTCTTACTATCATAAATAAAAAAAAATTATCAAAACTTTAAGGAGTAAATGTCAGTATATTTCAATTAAACTGACAGTGCATGGTCATTTGCTTGTTGTTGTTCTTTTGTTTTTTGTTTTTTTTTCAGTAAAGCGCAAATTGTGTTCTTGTCTTGAGAAGGCATGGGGTTTTATAGCCCTACTTATGTTAGATTTTGCTGGTTTGGGTTTGACGTGGCTATTTATTGAAGTTTCTGTTCGTTTTAAGTTTCATTTATTAATTAATAGGGATTTATGGTATTTTTACGATTGGAAGTTTATTCGACCGAATTTTGCTTATTCTTGACTTAATGGAGCTCTTTACTTTTCTTTGAAAAACTTGTCATGTGGAAAAAAGTTTTTCAATCAATTTCGTAAAAGTGCTAATAATTGGCATAAAGTGTGTACCAGTCAATGGAAGGAAAGAATGCCATGAGGTTAAAATGAGTGTACTATATTATACACGGAAAGCGTGTAAGTTGGCAACCCTTGTAGAAAGTTTTTTTTTTTTCTGAAAAGCCAAGTTAGCCAACAGATGTTTGCGATAACTGAAATGATATTATCGTTCCCTCAAAAATATCGGTTTTGATAATATGTGAGTTAGAGTCGTGCTAAATGAAACCTGTGTTGCCACGTGGGGTTCCCACCAATTGGGCTATTAGATTTTCAATAAATTTTCATGAGCTATAAAATTTTCACTCAAACCTGCGCGGTGTTTAGTCATTTACGTTCTTCTGACTCTTGGACCGCTATACAATTATAATGTGTCTTAGACTCTGGTTACCCCTTTATAATTTTTGGGTACCCCACCCAATTTCTTCATCACCATTCCTTGAAAATAAAAGAATGTAGATTGTTTACAGTCATTAGTAAAGTAACAGCTAGTAACAGTTATAAGTAACAGTTATTTTTTAAAAAAAATAACAATCGGCCTTCTTAACCTCCCTTATATTTGAAGGAAAAAATAAGATAAATTTGCTTGCCACCAGCGGAAGTAGATATTTAATTTTCTTTTAGAATAGTTATTATTTAAAATTACTTTAAGTACGCATTGCGTTACTCGGTGTTGACTGTTTTTTTGTGGCATTGTCAAAAAGCGAAGTTAAAAAAAACAAATTATATGAAAAATAAAAAATAACGGCAAAACAAAAAGGAGCTTCATATTAAATCCTGAATTGCAAGAATACTGATAAAGAACAAACGATACTCGGTTATTGCCAATCAAGGCTGTATCGAGAGGGAAGTTTCAGGGTTTATAATTGGCAATTCGTCGTTATTTCTCCATGCTTTTTTCCTGTGTAATATATTTTCATTCCTTTCTCAAATATGATCCGATGATTTTCCGTATCAATTTCATGTACTATCTAAATCTCTATTCATCTTGTGACAGCGGAATGGTAAAAGCCACGCCCGGGAACAACCGGTGCCGAGGTTCAATCCCTCCTGTCGCAAGGAAACTTGATTCATCCATCTTTAATAAATAATTTTTGGAAATAGGGAATATTGTGATACACTTAAGGAAAAAAAAAGTAGGCAATCTATGCGTTTAGGAATATGCGCTACACCCAGCTCTGATTTTGCTTGGTACTATTACACGAAATCAATTGCTTTTTCTCAGAGAAAAACTAATCATATCCCGTGGCCATGAATCAAGGTCCAATTCCGCGTGTGATAGAATTTACGCGTGTTTTGGAATTATGTGTGATGTGTGTTAAGGCTTTAAGACTTGAAAAATGTATAACTTTTGTTCCTTTAGTAAACTATCTGAATTTGTGGGAAATTGAAAAGCAACACTATGTAATATGTGCGTGGCATATAGGCTACATTTAATTCTATAATCCTGCATAATAATTTTATGTAACATCAGTAGTTTTTGTTTCATAGACGAACTTCTCGTATCCAAATATCCCAAATAATTAACTTCAGCGCAGGGGATAAGCCGCGCCCTCGAACAACTGGAACCAAGGGCATATCCATAATTTTTGTTTGGCTGGAGGTATTTTTTGGGGAGTGGAGAAAAAACTTTGCAAAACGTAACAAAGATTTCTTTATTCACATTTTTGCTACCTTTTGTAAGTCGAACAAAAATTTCAGGGTTGGGGCGTTATCATAACGTATTAAAATAATGTGCATAAAAATTATCAAGTCCAGTCAAGGTCCATTAAAAAAAGCTTCATGTTCATTAATTTATAGACTAATTATAATCACGAAAATTTGGTTTCGTCTTTAGTTTGATTTCATCATTACGAAAACAAGAAGAAGCATATAATTACAGGACATCTTTTGCGAAGCTTTTTTTCTTTCAAGAATCTGAATAAGATAACGTATATAAATTCAATTATGTATTCAGCTGAATAATGTACCTTCATTAGGTATTAGCCTAAAAGTTCCTTCTGCGCATCTGGATGTTTCTTGGGCACTGTAGATAAATTTTTATACAGTGCGACAAGGAATCTCCAGTAATCTCAATATCCTGCTCAGGGTTGCCACCCCTTGTGATTTTTTACTATTTCTAGGGTGTTTTATGCTGCCTAGTGATTTTCTACTAACTAGTCATCTATAGTTATTTTTATACTAAAACTAGTGATTTTTCCTAATTATAGGGATTTTTCAATATATAGCGCGTAGATTCATGATTCAATCGAATAAATCATACAAGAAGCCAAGTAATAAAAAACACGCAAAATAGTGATGCACTACTTTTTATTGGCTAAATCAGCTTCAGTAATCCAAAAAGCTTATGTTACTTTGCGAGAATTTTAGTCATGGCTAGTTAAAATATGTTAATATACGTCGCAACATGAATTTTACAGGAGGGACAGGAACTGAAAAATGAGTTTCCTTCTTTTTCAGTCGTAGTAAAGACTAGTTTTCAGTACAAGGAATGTATTTTTATGGCACTTAGTATTTACCAAGTGACATATAGCGATCACAATTTCTCTCGGTTTGTCTATCTGTCGGGCCCGGTTTTGCTAGTTTATGCACTTCTAGATAAGCAAGGACGATGATATTTTCAGGCGTATCTCAATACGAGCTCTCTTTAGGGGAGTTGGGGGGGGGGGCTCATTCGAAAAATTAGAAAAAATAGGGTATTTTTAACTTACGAACGAGTGATTGGATCTTAATGAAATTTGATATTTATAAGGACCTCATAACTCAGACCTCTTATTTTAAATCCTGACTGGATCCAATGTCATTGGGGGAGTTGGGGCGGGGGAGAACTGGAAATCTTGGAAACGCTTAGAGTGGAGAGATCGAGATGAAACCTGGTGGGAAGAGAAAGCTCAAGTCCTAGATACGTCATTGACATAACCAGACCAGATTAGCTCTCTTTGGGGGAGGTGGTTCGGGAGCCTAATTCGGTAACTCGAAAAAATTTTAAAAAATGAGGTATTTTTAAATTGAGGACGGGTGATTGGATCTTAATAAAATTGGATATTTAGAAGGAACTCGTGTCTCAACGCTTTTATTTTAAGTCATGACCGGATCTGGTGTTATTGGGGAGAGTTAGAGGAGGAAACCGTAAATCTTGGAAAACGCTTAGAGTGGAGAGATTGTGATGATACTTGGTGGAAAAAATAGGCACAAGTCCTTGATACGCAATTGACATAACCAGAATAGATTAAGATATCTTTGGGGGAGTTGGAGGGGGAAGATAATTCGGAAAATTAGAAAACATAATGTATCGTTAACCAACGAACGGGTGATCATATCTTAATGAAATTTGATATTTAGGAGGACCTCGTGTCTCAAAACTCTTATTTCAAATCCTGACTGGATATGGTGACATTAGGGGGAGTTGGAGGGTGAAAACGAAAATCTTGGAAAACACTTTAGAGTGTAGAGATCGTGATGAAACCTGGTGGGAAGAATAAGCACATTTCATAGATACGTTATTGACACAACCAGACCAGATCCACTCCCTTTGGGGGAGCTGGGGGATTTGCTGGTTTGGGCACTTCCAGATAAGCTAGGACGGTGAAAGTTGGCAGGAATATCAGGGACCAGACTAGATATAGTTGCTAATTTAAAAATTAGCAACTTGAGGGCAACAAACCCACTCCGACGCCAAATATTTCCCCAAGCCTATCTAATCAAAATTTTGAAATAGGCATTTAATATCAGCAAATTATGTCTCTGAGGATGACAAACCCCTCCCCTCCACTGCCCTCAGGGTATGAGCTTTAAGCTGTGCCCTGGGGACATATAATGTATATGTAGAAAGAGGTGATCGTATAAACTTCAGAGGGGGCTAGTTTGATTGGTAATCAGAAGTTCTAGTGCCATTTTCAAGGTTCGGAGTAGTCGGAGGATGGACACTCTCCCCCACACCTCGGGTTTTCCCGAAATACATCTGATAGAAATTTCGAGATGGCTATTTGTTGTCTTAGAAACTTCGGAAAGAGCACATTCGATTGGAAGTTGAAAGGGCAAGTGCCCTTTTTAATAGACAAAAGTGATTGGAGGGCAACTAACCCCTCCAACGCTCACATTTCTTCAAACACATCCAATCCAAATTTTTGAGATATACTACTACCACAAATCACTATCAATAAACAAACGAAACTACTGAACACATCCAATCAAAATTTCGAGATAGACTACTACCACATTTCACTATCAATAAATAAGTAAAACCAAAAAACAAACGGAAATTACAATCAATAGCCGAATCGAACCCAAACCAACAAAAATTAACATGAGTAGGGATGATAACCCCTGTGCCTTCTCAAGACCAGAGCGCAATTTGCGCTTTACTGAAAACAAAATACCTATGAAATGTTTTCACCTTCCTTACTTTCATAGAAAAAAATTTCAAAACCTTGAGGAGCAATTGTCAGACTATGTCAATTAAACTGACAACCCACGGTCTTTTGTTTGTTAGTTTTTTTTTCAGTAAAGCGCAGATTGAGTTCTGCTCTTGAGAAGGCATGGGGGTTATCAGCCCTACTCATTTTAAAATTTGCTGGTTTGTGTTAGACTCGGCTATATATTGTGATTTCTGTTCGGTATGAGTTTCATTTCTTTATTGATTAAATAAAAAAAAACAAGTTTTTTTAAATTAAACTAAGGAGCGTCATTAAAACTTAAAACGAGTAGAAATTACTCCGTATATGAAAGGGGCTTTTCCTCCCCAACGCCTCGTTCTTTACGCTAAAGTTTGACGCTCTTTCTCTTAACTCTAATTTTAAAACAGTAAAAAACTTTAGCGCAAAGAGCGGGGCGTTGGGGAGGAAAAGCCCCTTTCATATACGGAGTAATTTCTGCTCGTTTTAAGTTTTAATGTCGCTCCTTATTTTCATTAAAAAAAAAAAAATATTTAAAAACTGGACGCTTTTGAATTAATGCATGTTTTGATCTTGGCTCTCCGCGCGTAAATAATTAAAACGAAATTTGCATATTAATGTTTTTTTGCTAAATGGTTTTCTCATAGTTTTAATCGGAAGATTTTGAGAAAAAAGGAGCAAGGAAGGAGCCTAGTTGCCCTCCAAGCTTTTGATTACTTAAAAAGGTAGAACTTTTAATTTTCTACGAACGTTTTCATTAGTAAAAAATATAATTAACTTACGAATTAACTTATGTTACGAACTTCTTTATTCGTATGTTTTTATTGCGTATATGAGGGGGTTAACCCCTCGTCAATACCTCGCTCTTTACACTAAAGCTTAAATTTTGTCCCAATTCCTTAAGAATGACCTTTGAATCATAAAGGCCGTAGAATAAATAGTTGAAAAAACTAAAAATACTTTAGCGTAAAGAGCGAGGTATTACGAGGAGGTAAAACCCTAGGTATTATGAGGAGATTAAAAGGAGTGTATTATATTTTACACGAAAAGCGTATAAGTTGGCAGCCCTGGTAGAAACTTAATTCTTTTTCTGGAAAGCCAAGTTATTCAACAGATGTTGGCGATAACCAGAATAATATTCTCATTCCCTAAAAAATATCGTTTTTGATAATGTGTAAGTTAGAGTAATGCTTGATGTAACCTATGTTGCCAGGTTGGGCTCCCGCTAGTTGGGCTATAAGATTCTATCTAAACTTTAATGGGCTGTAAAATTATCATTAAAAACCCACGAGGCAGGTTTTTCGACTATAATGTCTCAAATCTCGCTACTCTTGGTCGTGAAATTGAATTCGCTGGACCACCCACCCAAAAAAAAAAAAAACAAAACAAATTTGCTGTATCTTTTTGGTCATTTATGTTCTTTGGAGTCTTGGACCATAATATAGTTATAATGTGTCTTGGACAAGGTTACCCCCTTTTAATTTTTGGGTACCCACCCATATCTTCATTACCATTCCTTGAAAATAAAAGTATGTAGATCGTTTGACGAGATGCTATAGCAGTGCAAAATATGGCATTAATGGCAATCGCTACTTTTTGGGCAAGTGATTATGCCCAGGTTAGATTTAAATTCTGCAATCCTATTTATTGTCGAAGCTTATGGCAGAAAGGTATCCGTTCGTACTTGACATACCAGAATAACACGGTTTTCGGGTAATGAGCTACATAGTGAAGTCATCTTTTGCATTTTATTTAGTACATTTAATTTTATTTCTATTTAGTTTATCGAACTCGGTCTGTGTCCTGGCACCATTGTAATTTTTCAAATCTACTCTCTAAACTGGTCTGCGACCAGTTTAGTCATAAGATAGTCTTCATTAAGTACTTCGTAATTATCCGGAACACGCTCAAGAATTATGATATGTAAGATGTGAGAAAAACCAGTGTATCTGTTGGTATTTGGAGACAATTAGCTTAGTCTCAGTAGAAAAACTACGTTGTAGGTATATATTAATTAAATTTTCAATATTTGGAGTTGGTATTTTGGTTATGTTAGGTTATGTTAGTTTTTTAATATAATGCGTTCTGGGTGGCCTGCTTTCCATAATTCCTTGTCGTATATTTTAATCATATTTTGGTACGTTTCAATAGGATTAAGCTAACTTCACTTCTTGGGTGTGCTCTGTGTAATTAACAAGTACCCTTCATTAGTCTTCAGTTATTAAATTCTATAACATATTCGTCACTTATTGGAATTGTCTATTCTTACACGTCATCTGGTTAAAGATAAAATTTCGTTTAAATATAAACACGAACTATTATTATAACCCAAGGTGAAATAACGAGTTTTGAATGAACTTTCGTACCTGAAAAACATAGGCAAGCTCATAAAATATAACCCTGTATTTTGAATACTATTAAATAACTTCGAAGACCACACTGCCTTTCCATGACGAAAGTAAAACAGTTCAAAATAGGATGAAACCTTTTAATTGACAGTGAACAGATGTAAAATTATTTAACTGGATATTTCGAACATATATAGAGTGTTCATCATCAGCAGTAAAACTAGATAATGAACACTGTATATGTGTTCGAAATATCCAGTTAAATAATTTTATATCTGTTCATTAAAAGGTTTCATCCCTATTTTGAACTGTTTTACTTTCGAATACTATTAAAGTAATTAAAAAATACACTGTATGAACTATTAGCTTGACAGCGAAGAGGTTGTATTGGCCCATGCAGGGAACGTATGCAAGTCAAAAATCAGAACTCCAAGTGTTTCTGTGGCTGCTGAGAGAGCCAGAATTGTGATTATGTTCAGAACCAGGCCAGTTTTGACCTAAAAGAAATTTCGTTTAAACCATCATTTTTTGCTTGCTTATGATATCTATTTCCTAATTAACTTTGTATTACCAAAGGGTCTTTACTATTTCTTTATTTCAAGACTTCGGACGATTTGAAAGGATTTTACACAATAGTTTAAAGGTCTATTCGATGGATATAAATTTCACTTCGAGTCTACTCTTTTCAGTCTTGAAGCATTAGAAATAAAATATAGATAAATGACTTTATAATTTTCAAGTTCAATCTGAAATATTCTTCTCAAAGTGAAATGTTTGAAATGTTTATCAAAAGACTCCGCAATAAGGATACAAGTTTTCTATAGCTTTAGAATAAGAAGTAAGACTGCATGTTTTTCTTTTTCAGTGTACCAACTGAAGTACCAAGGACATTAAAATAAAAACACTTAATTATTTTGGTCAAATTTGGCAACACTGTTTGTCCGTAAAAATCAAACATTAATAATCTGTTGATTCCCAAAGACAGCTAAACCTTCAAAGAAAAGCTACTTCTTCTTAAGTTGGTAGGTGCCAGGCGTTTTTTGCTCATTCTCGGCTGATTTTTCTTTTCTTTTCAAATTAAACTGGCACTCGCTACAACCAAAGAAACTGCATAACTGCAAATGAAGGTCTTTTTAATCGATAATTGAATTCCTAACTTTAGCTAATTTGTCAAGATGTATATGGTGGTAAAAGGGATTTTTAATCGATAATTGAACTCCTAATTTTATCTAATTTGTCAAGATGTATATGGTGGTAAAAGGCATTTTTAATCGATAATTGGGTTCCTTATTTAAGCTAATTTGTCAAGATGTATGTGGTGGTAAAAGGTATTTTTTAATCGATAATTGAATTCCTAATTCTATCTAATTTGTCAAGATGTATATGGTGGTAAAAGGTATTTTTTAATCGATAATTGAATTCCTAATTCTATCTAATTTTTCAAGATGTATATGGTGGTAAAAGGTATTTTTAATCAATAATTAGTTTCCTTATTTAAGCTAATGTGTCAAGATGTATGTGGTGGTAAAAGGTATTTTTCAATCGAAAATTGAATTCCTAATTCTATCTAATTTGTCAAGATGTATACGGTGGTAAAAGGCATTTTTATTCGACAATTGGGTTCCTCATTTAAGCTAATTTGTCAAGATGTATGTGGTAGTAAAACCCTCCACTTAGCCATTTTAAGCAATCTGAATTCAATTTCGCTGCCCTTAGTATCTCAAATTTAATTTCGAAACAATGAAGTTCCAACGTGAAAAATCTACGAATTTCTTTTCCATCCATTTTAGCCACAGATCAGATTTTTCCTAATGCTCCAACAGAGAAGCTCATTCAGTTGAATGTGATTCTTCCAAAAACCACAGTCTAAAGCACAATCAAAATTTCAGTCTAAGACGCGTATTCATAGCTACATTATGAGATGGTTTACGTTTCTGCAACCTTTCCCATACCTGATGGTGTGATCAAGCAATATAAAACTCCCATACTAAATTTCACCGCTACAGACCCAAAATGAGGTGACAAACAATTTTATCCAAAGAAGTTCCCTTAAAAAAAACAAATTATTGATACTGTCAATAATGGTAATTATAAAACGGACAACCTTCTTGGGAGGAAGGTTGCAGGGATAGTAAATCTGCTCTTACTATAGCTATAAGGTTGCGCAGTAGACTGAAGATGCAGCTCGGGTTGACAATACTTTATTATATTATGCTTGTTGTAATTTTTAAAGAGTCTGCCGAAATAAATAAAGCATGCACACGCGGAGCATGCCCTCACTGGATACGATATAAAATTTTCAATCTGTAATAAATCTGAATTCGCTCATCTTTCTTCACATGCGCATAAAATTTCAACAAAGTTACCATTTCCAAATGGAATATAAGATAAACACCGTCGAGGATTGATAAAAATAGTGAATTATTCAACTAAAATCACATTTACAACTATACTCAAAGCAGTTAATTATTAAAAAAGTAATATAAAGTATAAATTGGATTATGATTTTGGTTTGTATTTTATTTTCGGAAAAAAACTATATTGAAGGAAAAATTGAAGAAAACCCAATATCCTGGGGTCCCTGATTAAATATTAAAGAAATATATTTATTAATATTAATATTATTAATAATGTAAATTTTGTTATATTGGTAAACCAGTTATGGACGGGAGTAAGCAATTATTCAGGCAATTTTGTGTATAAAACAAAGCTATGCAATGACAGAGCTAGGGAATCAGTCACCTACTTCCCTTTTTAGTGAGAATGTTACTCTTTTATTTTTGGAATTTTTATTTTCCCGGACCAGATCGTCACTCTGTCTTATTCTCCTACCCTGAAAACGCACACCCTCCCCATACTTATCCTTTTTTTCGCTTTGTTACTGCTTTCAGCTTTATAACACACGAAGACCTTTGACAAATCATACTGGGTATGAAGACCAGCACAGGGTCCTATTCCGTTTTTAGGTCCGTTCTCTTTAGTGCTCTTGATATTTGGCTATTAAAGGCGTCTTATCTAAGTTATATGGAATCTCTTGACCAAAATTGTCTGCAAAAATACTCCAATACAACCTCAGATGTTGATATAAGTCATCTCTACAGTAAGATTGAGCCTATTACCACGATTGTCAAACAGAGAAGACTCAAAAGCCAAACTATCAAGCAAGTGCCTCAAGATAATCCTTTAGCAGCTTGGCCCAGGCAACCTGATTGCACTGATTGCACAGGCAATCTGAGGCGACTGAGGTACACTGATTTAAAAAACAGTGCACCTCGAGCCTATTTTCGGATTTCGAAAATTAGGCCGAAAATAGGATAGCTTCTGCTGTGGTTTTCTGGAAATTTGACAAAATATTGCAACAGGTAGGAGTTAACCTTACAAAGCCTTTATGGTACCAGGAGAGACCTTTGCGTGTGATCATGCAACAATAGTTCATAGGAATCGAACCCGACTGTGTCCCCAAGGTTACTGAAACCTATTGTTTTAGGGTTTATGAAAAGGGTGATGAGTTTTCTGGTTTCATTGTTTATTAAATTAATTGGATTTTTGGTTTGATCAACTGGA
The DNA here is from genome assembly GCF_032884065.1 of Artemia franciscana. Taxonomy (NCBI): domain Eukaryota; kingdom Metazoa; phylum Arthropoda; class Branchiopoda; order Anostraca; family Artemiidae; genus Artemia; species Artemia franciscana. The sequence continues at coordinate 10,490,964 of NC_088882.1, forward strand.
TTGATGATCCTTTCTTTTCTGTGGTTGATAATCGTCATCATTCATAAGTTGATTTGTATTTAGGCCTAGTGGGGTGATTATTTACCTACACAAGTTTTGCTTAGGGTTTTGTTATATTTACTGTTTATGAATAAACCCCTTTATTCTTTAAAAAAACCAATAAAATCAAAAATAGAAAAAAGTCCCATTCAGGGGCAATCTATCAGTAGTGGTGGAACGCTCTATTTTGTTCACGTAATTTTTTCTTTTCTTAAAAACAATTAAATCAGCGCCAGTTCCATCTGTTCTACATATGATTTAGGGTAAAAAAAAAACAATAATAATAAATAAAAGAAAGAAAAAAGTTCGCCGGTATTCTATGAAGTTCGTGTTTTCTGTCACATCCCCTGTATCATAAGAATCGCATTTTAATGCTGGTTTTCATATTATTTTCATGTTATTCATTTTCATATTATTTTAAAAATTAGGTCAGGGGGTGTGACAAATTCGTGTTTTCCATATTAAGACCTAAAATATGAAAGACCCGAATCCCAGAAAATGTAACGTATCAGAAAAAATGGTGTGGGGACCGTGACATTTCTTCTTCTACTTAATACATTCCTATTTTATCCGATTATTTTTTGAAAACCGAATTCACCCCGTAGTGGTGGAACGCTCTATTTTGTTCACGTAATTTTTTCTTTTCTTAAAAACAATTAAATCAGCGCCAGTTCCATCTATTCTACATATGATTTAGGTTAAAAAAAAACAATGATAAAAAAAAAAAGAAAAAAATCGCCGGTATTCTATGAAGTTCGTGTTTTCTTTGTCAAACAAAACCACATCGAGAAAAATGTATGGCTGCAATGGCTTACCATGTGTGAAACCTGTATATCTCCCGAAGAATAAACAATGGCATTTGATGGAGTGGCAACGGGTAGCATGAAAGCATAGGAGCAGGAAAGTGACGCAGGTAACATTAAGTACAATGGGTTCAGCGAAATGGCTTCACTCTAAAAAAGAATTTGTAAAACATAGGAGTATGTAGTTTCATGTATGTATATAGTCCGTTTATGTGGTACCAATTAATACAACAAATAAACAACCTAAATTTTTCTATAAGAAAGAAATCAAATATAGTGATTGGAAAGATACCAAATATAGAAAGTATATAGCGATTTTATAAAAACTAATGAAATCCCTCAATGTGAAATGTGATAAGAATGAGTGTGGTAATTATAGAGGCACTGACCTGGTTTCTATAGGAGGAAATTACTTAGCATGATGATACTTTTTAGACTCAGAGATGATGTAGATAAAGTTTTAAGAGAAGAACAGTGTGAGTATAGGAAGAAGAGACAACGAACCAATTTTCACTCTTAGATTAATAATTGAAAAGTGCCTGTGTCGTCAAATGTCTTTAGTCTTCAGTTTTATAGATTATGAGCAAGCATTTGATTTATCTGACAGAAGAGCTTTAGCGAAGGTCCTATCCTAGTATTTTATACCAGATAAATTTACCAATGTAATTATTGCTATGTAGAAGAATTACATCGTTGTGGTTGAGGTGGGAATTGAGGTTGGTAACTGGTTGCGTATTAAATAAGGAGTTAAGCAGGTTTGCTTTCTATCACCATTTATATGGATCATTTTGATGGAATTTGTCCTAAGAAGCATAGCAAAGACAATAGGAGAATATGGAATCAAATGGGGAAGTAAAACTTTCCTAGACTTTTCTAGACTGGATTATACTGACGACTTAAGCATCCTAGGTGAAAATATTAGCAAAATAAATGAAAATTGATGAATTAATAACACTAAGTTAGCAATAGCAGTGCTACTAGCTAGTTCAAACTAAAAAGGGCAATTTCACTAAAGATGAAAACAGTACCAGACTTTTTGGAAGAAACAAAAGTAGTAAAAGAACTGGGGAAACAAGACAGAGTGGGCCTTACCCCCCAAATACGTAAAAAATCAAATGTTAATTTACCAGCACCTAGTCTCATCCCAAAAATGCCGATTCTGACCTCTTATCATAAAACTAGTATAGCTCAAATGCATAATGACAAGAAGATTGTTCCATTATTGCATGGTAAAGGAGTTGAGCTTGTCTTAAAGAAAATCTGTTCATAGACGAACCTTGATGAAAACACCAAATCAATGAGCATTATGGTAGTAAAAATAGAGAGATGTTTTCTAATGGACAAAATTAAAGTCTACCCATAATAAAGTCTAGCAACAAGGAATCCGAAGAAGAAAAAGACGTTAGGGAAGTAACAAGACAAAAGACGTCGAACAGGGATGCAAGAGACTTTATCAGTCTCCTTGGGAAAAAGACAAAAACTTCGTAGGCTCAATAATAGGTTTGAAAATTAATGTTAAGAAGACTCAGTCGCTAAGACTAGGAATAACTGAAGGTAAAATGTTGGGTTACGAGAAGACCGATCAAGTGGAAAGATTCACCTGCCTGCGTAGTAGTATTAGTAAAGACAGTGGACGCAGTGAAGATTTTAAAAGTAGAATAGCCAAGGCCCAGGATGTATTTTCACACTTGAAAAAAGTTTGAATCAGTCAATAGGTCTAATAACTATGCCTCTAGGAGCTTAATGCCCCCCACAGCCCCTGGAGAAAATATTCAGAATTATGCATTGTTCCCTTTGTTTACATACAGAATTTATCATTGGGAAAGTGGGGAATCTTTGATTATGAGCATATCAGAAAAGGGAAAGAGGAAAAAAAAAAATATTGAGGGGGAGTTAATTTAAATCAAAAGAAACTAGGTGCATCGGCAAAATTTAAATCAAAAGTTTTCAGGCACATCCAAAGGGTCAAAAGGACCTTTCTCTACATCTCTGTATTAATCTCAGGAACACGTACGGGTATTAAGTTTAAACTTTCATAGAATTTTAAGGGAGATTCTCAACACAACTAAAAGACAGTAAATATATCCAGGTTGTCAAAACGGGATATCTTAAATATTTCAAGTGCAAAAGTAAAACAGTTCAAAATAGTTATAAATGTATATGTGTTCGAAATATCCAGTTAAATAATTTTATATCTATTCACTGCCAATAAAAAGGTATCATCCCTATTTTGAACTGTTTTACTTTCCTCATGGAAAAGCAGTGTGGTCTTCAAAGTTATCTATTTCAAGTGCAGTTTCAATGGGTATCGAGTTGGATCATTCAGAGATTATTGACGGAGAGGTTGAGCTTAAGGACACTATGTGCATCCCAGTTGTTACTGGGCGAAGCTGCAATTATCAAGTTGAAAATTTTAGGAAATGTCAAATGGGATGTTGAACCGAATCAAAAGACAATATATGCGTGTTGGTTATCAAAATGACATGTCTGTAATTTGAAGTTTCGGTTGGAACTTTCAGAGAATGCTGAGGGGGGTGTTGAACTTCATCAAAATACAACTATGTGTATCCCGGTTGTCAAAAGTGTGTATGTCCAATATCTCAGGATTGACTGGCTAATGCTAATTAATTGAAACTTTCAGGTGATGCTGAACTAAATTAAATGATACTATGTACACCCCGCTTGTTAAAATGATGCCCCATCGATTCTTTGCCACTTTATACTTTGAAAGAAAATGTTATTTCAAGGATAATTTTATTGAAAAATCCTTTTTGTATATGATGTGAAAAAAATAAAACGGCAATTTCTCCCCCCCCCCCCCTAAAACTTGAATGGTTTATTTTGCCCCCCCCCCCTATTTTTTATGGCTTAACACGTATTTCAAAGCATTATTTAGGGAGGGAAACTTAAACTGGAAGTGATGTTGAAAACCAATAGATAGAAATTTATAAAATAGCTTTTTAATAAATAAAACAAAAAGACTTTTTAGAATGGTTTCAGCAGAAAAAGGGTAAATTGTCAAAAGTTTTTGTCGGTTTTGGTTCAGAAAAAAACAACTTCGAAAAGGGTAACTTGTCCTTAAACATTTCGAACAAAAAATTCACATTTCGACTGCTTTTACTGCGTCCAGTTTGATATCCTATTTTTCGAGAAAATGGATAGTTGGGACACGGTATCACGACACTAGGACCGTTCATGGACCGTTGAAGTGAACATCCAGAGATAAGACGTTTTTGTATGTAGCTGCATCCCATATAAGTTGCCCTTTTCTGTCATATCAGAAGTCAGTTGAGGAGAGCTAGCTATAGAGAAATAAAAAATCAACTTTGGCTTGTATGATAAGTGAAACTATGGTGCTCAAATAAGATGTGTTCCGCGGAGCACGGCATATTTTTTGGGAGTTAGCAATCTTAAAAAGCCCAAGTAGTACCATTAATCTCATTGAAAGGGCAACCTTGCCCTCGACCTTGCGTGGACACACTGTTACATGTCGTTTAATGAAATTATCACCACCATTCAAAATCACTTCCCCCCATTCAAATTCCCTTCTCCCCCCATTTACAAATTCAAATTATACTTCTCCTTCATTCAAATTTACTCCTCCCCCCCCCATTTACAAATTCAAATTATACTTCTCCCCCATACAAATTTGTAGTTTGACAGTTAACATTTCTCTAAGCCTCTTAAGAAAACCACTCAGAAGATGAGTAGTTGGTCATAGGTGTACCGTTCCCAGCCAGCATTATAACGACTAAGAATGTTACCCAATGATCGATTTCCGATATTAACCAGAATCATATCAATTTTCTACTCAGAGACGGTATTTCGACCTGACTGAAACAGGTAATTCTGACTTTCTGAGTTTCCAACGAAACTTCACCAATCAAACAAACTAATTAACTTGGTCAAGTTCAATAAAGATCTAATTAACAATTAGATCTCAATAAATTAACAATTAGAGTTTCAAAATCTTCCACAATAATTGCATGATAATGTCAAATATTTAACTTAAGATAGAACTATATTTCATTTAGAAGGTGAGAAAGACAATAGCAACAAAAACATTACTTTAAATTACTACTTTTCTGCGAGGGACCACAGACTTCGCGGAATCATAATTTAGAAAGGAGATAAGAGTGTTAGGCCCAAGAGACGCACTTGGCCTTTTTTTGCCGAGCGTTTCTTAGAAGTGTCTAGGATAGTATTGCGGCTTACACATTGGGCAGAAAAAAAAAAGTTCGGTAAAACAAACGCTAACGGCAGCAGTGCAGCCGTTGGCGTTTTACTATAATAAATAAATAAATAAAGAATATTTAATATGGCGTTTTACTATAATATAATAAATAATAAAAAAGGTACTTTCTTTCTGTCACCCTGTCAACTTATTTCTGGTACATTTAAAATCACTAAGGATTTTCGATATTTTTAAGTGTTCACAGTTAGATAGATGATTGGATAGAGAGTTAGATGACGGTTAGACAGTTGACAGATAGATGTTTATTGATTTGGTCTTGGTTACTAAATTCTGGTCATTCAAATGAAGATATAGGGATGTTTAATCTTTCATCAAGCTTTCATAATTATTGAGCGAAATGATACAATGTAATTTGATTTTTTTTTTTTTTAAGTCAACAGCTCTACTGGCTTGGTTACATTCAATGAATGTCAGACAACCAGCTATTAAAATCACCTTTAAAGGACGAGTACATGGCACGTATCCTTAAGACCGAGATAGCTAGAGATGGATTGAAAACAACAGCACTTCTAAAGTTATAAAGACTGCTAAAGTTTTGTAAAGTTTAAAGTCCAGATTGGATTTTAACAATTATTGGCTTATTTTAGTTACTTCAATATTTGTTGTGTTATTAAATAGCTAATTGCAGCTTGCATTCAAGGCCGTTCTTATTAGAACGAGCATTGGAGTTATACTCAACAGAGTTTATGTAACCAAAGTTCATCTAATACACAGCTTTTTGTAATGCTCAGTACCTTGAACAAATTCTGGCCAACCCTAACCATTAATTTCATTACCCTAAGGATTTATAATAAATTTTAGAAACTTTAAGAAGGCCTAGCTCTAGTAAATTTTCAACAACTAATATTATGCTTCAAATTATGTAACAATTTTTTAAAGTAGCGATTTGACTTGTTAAACGAATCAACAAACAACTTTGGGAAACAATTTACGACGAACAAACGGATCATCCTTAGAAGCTAGAGAGTAATTTAGTACCCCAAGTCACGTCTTTTGCTGTTTCTAAAATAGTGAGCTATAATAGCAAAATTATTAGTATTTCTCGGTGACAATTGTGTTTCAGTGCCTCTCCCAATCCCCTCCAATGCCTGAATGTAGCTTTGGGTTATAGCAAACTGTGCTTTGGCTGTAAGAATGAGACAAATTGTGAATACTAAGCACTACTAAGAATATTTTTGACGAAACATTTTTAAATCTTTTATCGAAGTTTTTCTGACCAAGGAGTGCAAAACAGTGTTCAAGTATAGTTCTGAGGTGTGGACACTCAGAAAAACGGAGGAGGATTCGCTATATATTTTCAGAAGAAATTGCTTACGGATTATTTTGGGTACCCGACGGACTGACAGCATCTCAAACAGTAAGCTGTACGAAAAATGTGTAAACTCCCTTTTGCTAGGGCTATAATGAAAGAAGATCGTGAAAGATAGGGCAGACGGCAAGACGGCAAGATGTAATTTCTATACCTTCTACTAGAGGTATTTGGAAGTAAAGTAACCCCATTTACCGTAGTTTACCGTTTATTAGATGGCCTTGGATATCTACTGAATTAGTGAAAAAAAATGTCTCAGCAATATTCGGTGCATGACCGAGAAGCTGGTTTTAAGCCCGTTTTATATTTTCTGAAGGGCTCGATGACGAATTGGGTGAAAATTGAATTTATAGTAAAAAAAAAGCGGCTGCTTACTATAATCGAGACGTAATTTTGCAAGCTGAAAAGCTACTAAAAGCTAAACTGATGCTTCATCAATGCTGAACTGATAAACTGATAATGATAAACTGATAATGCTGAAAGCTGAACTGATGCTTCAAATCACCTGGTAACACATTTGAAAGATAAGGACAATATTTATGGCATGTGCAAAACTCCTTTATCCATATACTCGGATTTATCCAAAGTGAATGAACTGTCACGAAAGCTGAACAGCTTTATTGCAAATTCTATTCCTACTCATAGATGGCCTTAAGCTGAACCCCAAGAACAGTCAAGTCAGTCAAACTCTACCTCGAAAGTCTTTTATGTGGTCGTTCTCAAGCATCCTTCCAAGGATTTGAAAGGTCCATCAGAGAGAAAAATATTTATAGAGATTTTGTGTCCCAGTGCTTGCGGAGGGATAAGCGAGCACCCACAAAGGAAAGCGAAGTGGAAGCTTGTCGTTTTTAAATAATATATCCCTAGCCAAAGTAACAAATTCTGAGGCATTTGTTAAAGAACCCGTCTTTGTTGCAGCTGATTCCCGACGATCTTGACAACTCCAAACTTAAAGAACTTATTCAAAATTGCCCCAAACAGAACAGTGTGGAAAATCACAAACATTTAAAGTTTACTTCCAATCTCAAAATGAGCTTGACAGATTCCTAAAGGATTCAATCAAAGTTGAATACGAGCACCTTCCTGTATAAGATTTCTAGTTTTAAAATCAACGGTAATAGTTTGTTACATTCTGTAATGATCTTGTCAATTGGCCATGATGACTGTCGGACATTACCGGGGGAGTTACCCTAAGAAAGACATTTGTTTGCCATACTAGGCTTTACATTTGACACTTCAGCCACTTTTACACTCACACATTTGACTCTTAGGCCATATATTTTGCCATACATTTGAATTACTATACTGGGAATATGGTGTTTGCTTTGGCTCTGGTGAAAATTGTTTTTCGCTGATGTAAATTTAATGTGTTGTAACTTGTTCTATTTTCAATTTTACCCACCTCAGTCTCTTACGGATGTTTCGATGCCAGTTCTGACAGAATATCGATTCAGACGTCCAGGATGTTAGGCAAGCTGTTAGGCAGGTGTCGAAAGTGTGGCATTCGATTTAAGACAAGTTGACTTATCTCACGTCTTAAAGACGTGTGGAGCATTCCAAATCGGTAACAACCGGACTTTTATGTTGAAAAACCTCCTTTTTATCAGTGGCGAAACCCCTCTTTTTCTAGAAATTCTTTGTATTTCTTACAAGATTTGGCTTGTAGAGTGTGTAACAGACCCTTTCTCTAGATTCTGTGCCCCTAGCCCCCCCAACATCCCCCCAACATCTGGATTGTGATTTTGTTTTTATCTACTTTTTTTATAAAGAACACTTAGTCACACAAAATTTAGATGAAGTGGACCTACTGCAAGTCTTTAGTTTGCATACCTAACATTACAGTTCTTCAAACAATAACTAAAAATCTCATTATTTAAAAGATAAGCGACATTTTAGTACATGATCAGTTACAGAAACCAAAAAAAAAACATCTGGAGTTCTTTTCAAGGTTCTTGAGATTATTTACAAGAAATTATCGAAAACGTAATTTTAGCTCAAATTTTGTATTTAAAAGCTCAAATTTTGTATTTAAAAGCTCAAATTTTAATTATAGCTATTTTCATTGCTAATCGGGAACTTATGGACCATAAACTCTACCGTAAAAAAATTAACAAAGTGGAATGGTTATGAGACCAGCCATTTTTAGAAAAAAGCACTGTTAAACAAAACACAAGAAGCTTCTGAAGCTCGTCTGAAAAATTTTTCAACTATTTCCGAGAAATTATTTTAGAACAAATTTAATTCCAGGACAAAATCAAGGAGAATTTTAGTTTTAAATTCGTTAGAAAAAATTCAGATCACCCCTATGACTGAGGTAGAGGCAGCAAAAGGCAGGGTAACGGATAAAGCAGTAGCTAACGACCTTATATGAACGAATTGGATAGTTCACTAACCAAGTCTGCCAAAACAGGCAGCAAAATAGTGGCAGTCGCAGTATTTGAAATAACTTCTGTGAAGCAGCTAGTAGAAAATGTGACAATAATCAGAATTGCAAAGGGAGGTAAGTACTCTAAAGATGATAAACTCTGTCCAATTAACGACGATAGCCCACTTTTTCTGGAAGCATCAGAAAGTGCAATCCCAGCACCTGAAAAAAGAAGAAAAATGGAAATATCTCTCGCTATTTGCAGGCTTCTAAAGATCAAAAATCTAAAGCTGGGAGACTTTTTGGAAATTAGTACGTCTAAAAAAGGCATTATGTTATTTCCGATAATAATAACAGTAAAAAAAAAAAAAAGAGCCCTAAATTTCTACAGGTTTCATTTCTTGGTTTTCAGTCGGAATTAAAGGAAATTTCAGAGTGCGATTCATTGTACCTAAATAATCATATTAAAGTTGGGAATAAGAAAGTATTCTTTGTTCTTTCTTAATAACGAGCTCGAGATGACGAGCCAATCTAGCTCCAAACGTTTTTTGAAGCATAGCGCAACGTTGTCTGTTCCTTGGTAACTAAATAACCGAGGGACTGCTCTAATCTTTTCTATAATGGCTTCCAAGAGCCCCACTATGGGCCTCAAACTCCTTGCCGATGATCTGTCCTTGAGGTGGACCAGTTCTAAAAGATCAAGGACATTGTGCTTCCACCATAGGTCTTGAGACTGTTCCAGTGGCCACAAAACAGGTTTAACCTGCCAAAGTTATCCTCATCTTGCTGAAACCATAAAGTTATCATAGGCAACCAATAATAACTTCAGACTGAAAGTCTCGCATGGCAACTAGACACTTGGGTTACAAAAGGATTTGTTCAGGGAGGGAGACGTGTTACAAAAAGAAACTTCTAAAAATACATCAAAAACTTGTTTAGGTTTATTTTTTTACGTTTTTACAAGTCAGACAAACTTTTGGAGGGGAGGGGGGTTAAATCCCCTTATCCCAACCCATGGGTAAGGCCTTGATCAAGACATAATTATAGCACGTTTTGTGAAGGTGTGACGACCTAAATGAAGGAAAGAGATGAAACAATAATATACGCAGCTCCTGATTTTTGGCTCACCTTGAAAAAAAAAACTCTCCGAAAACTGCATTCCTTTAATAATTCCTTTTTTCATGATTTAGACACACATTTACCAGTTATTAAAAATTCAAAACTAATTGCTTATTCTGTCTCAGCATAATGGTTTCTGAGAAGGCTCACAAGAAGGAAAACAGCGTTCGCGTTCGAACAACGGAGTTCGGCGAGCCGCTGGTGGTACTTTGTCAAAAACGAAGCAATAGCTACTCGACAGTTTCGGCAGAATTCGAGTAACGAATTTGGACCGTCATGCAGCAGACTTTGTATACCCCAAAACATGTTACTGCAAATTTACATTTGACGAGAACTACCATCCGAGCGACAGACTCGAAAAAAGTGAGGTAAGAGAGAAAATATGAATCAAAATCAAACATTTGAAGAGGTGATGTGCTTCTTTGAAGCAACTGATGATGGACAGTTGACAGTTAACGATTTGATCAACACAATGAATAACTTTCTCGATGATTTGGAAGAGCATGTGTACATAGAAGTTTACATAAAGAAGCCCTTCAAGGAGAGGTTTGGAAAACATTAAACACGCCTCCCTCCCTCCCCCCGGCCCGCGAGACTCTATGCTGGGGATACAGAGGGGAAAAAGACAAAAAAGGGACAAAAGCAAGAAAGAGATAAAATAAAATGCTTAAAAACTAGCCGGAGCATTATACCTTGCCGAATAAACAAAACAGCACAATTCTAACTGCACTAGAGTGATTAACCTCACATGAGCGCCAAGAAAACACGTGTAAAAAAAAACTATTTAGAGATCATTTTCCTGAGCTGAAAATTTTGATATAGCCCCTTTGTTCAACGTAGTTGAAAGGTCTGGAAATTATGTTTCATATGGCTTATTATGTTAATTCCAAATATAATATAAAAAAATTGGGACAGTCATTTTGTTCAAAATAGTTCAAAAATCATATAACAAGGCTTTTGGGGTAGATACAAACCACCAGAGCCAGGGGGCGAGGTTTGTCAGTTATGCCATGAGGACATATAAGGTTTTGATGGAGTGGATGGTCGTATGAACTTCAGACGGGGCTCATCTGATTTGAAATTTGAAGTAATAGTGTCAAAGTGATTTGAAAGTAACCAGCCCCGCTCCCCCTCCACGCTCATGATTTCCCTTAGCCCCTCCAATCAAAATTTGGAGATAACGATTTTTTTTTCAGTTATGCCATGAGGACATAAGGTTTTGATGGAGTGGATGGTCGTATGAACTTCAGACGGGGCTCATCTGATTTGAAATTTGAAGTTATAGTGTCAAAGTGATTTGAAAGTAACCAGCCCCGCTCCCCCTCCACGCTCATGATTTCCCTTAGCCCCTCCAATCAAAATTTGGAGATAACGATTTTTTTCATCGTAGTTGAGGGGTCCAGAAATTATGTCTATGAGGAAGACAGCCCCTTCCTCTACAGCTCTTAGGGCAAGGGTTGTAAGTTATGCTTAGGGGACATGAAGTGCTTATAGAAAGGGTGTTGGTATATACTTTGAAGAGGACTCATTGAATTGGTAATCAGCAGTTCTAGTGCCCTTTTGGAGATTCAAAGTAATCAGAGCGCAGCCCCCCCCCCTCCTACACACAAACAAATATGTCGTGTTTTCCCGAGATGCATTAAGTAAATATTTTATGAAAACATTTGGTCCAAAATAGTCCGAAGATCATATAACAAAGCTATTGAGGTTGATACAAACTACCAGAGCCTGAGAGTGAGGGTTGAAAGTTATGTCCCTGGGGCATTTAACGTTCCTATGGAAAGGATGGTTGCATAGACTTTGGAGGTGAAAAGCATTAAGGCATTTAAGCGTGAAGAGAATCTTAGAGGCAATATCATTTACTCTGGATCACTTCAGATAATCTTTAGAAGGAAGGGGGATATACTTTAGAAAAAGACTTCTGTGAATTTATATGAATAAATCGCTAAATACGTTCTGAGACCGTACTGGCCATGCACGACGTATGGAAACAAGAAAGGAAGTAATAAATTAAAAGACAAAAATCAAATAGGTGAAAAAACGAGGATTTTGTCAGCCAGTAGCAAAACTTGAAAAACAAGCAAATATTTCACCAAGTGGAGTCATAGAGCTGGATTTAACCTATGCACCTTAACACATAGATTGCCTACATTTTTTTTTCTTGAATTTACACAATTTTCCATATGTCTAAAAATTAATCAACTCGAGGCTGTAGCAGAAATTCCTTGCGACAGACGGGATTGAACCTCGGTACCGGAAGTTCCCGGGCGATGCTTTCACCATTCCGCTGTCACAAGGTGAATAGATTAGAGATTTAGATACTACATGAAATTAATAGGGAAAATCATCGGATCATACTTGAAAAAGAATAAAAACATATTACAGAGGAAAAAAAGCGTTGAGAAAAACGAGCAAATATGATCATTTGATGCCTCGGGTGTGTTATATTTAGTTAGTTATTTATATAGCCTAGTGTTATATGAGACTGTTTGAGGGGTAGGAGATGAATTTTGTACCTGATGTGTTAGTACCTGTTGGTAAGATGTGGGAAATTTTCTAAGGATGTTTCGGATTTTTAGAAGAATCTTTGATTGTCAATTATAATATTGCAAATTACGCTTAAATCTATAAAAAAAGCTATTTAAGCCTTCAAGCTTAAGAGGTCTTTCAATCGTGTGGTGGTGGATAAATTTCAAAATGTACAGACCCATTGATTTTGTAACATATTCCCAGAAGTTTTTAAGGATTGATGAATAATAATTTAGATTGAATTAATTTATTAAAGGTTAACTGATGGATATTGGTTTGATAGGCGTAGCAAAACCTTTACAGGATAAGGTGAAAAAACTTTTAATGATAAATGTGTTTTAAATTTTTCAAAACTTAAAAAGGTTTTGTGGAAATGATTGAAACAACAATTTAAAAAATAGAATTAAAAAACCTTGTCTAATTATTGAGTGTTTTTTTTTTTAGTAGGGTGATGTAAAGAAAAAAAGAGTGTTTTGGTAATTTTTCACAATTTTAGTTCCATCGTTGAGATGTCCCCTATGACGAAAAGGACCTTGGTAAATGGCTAGGTAGATGTTATAATTGGGTAACTAATTTTAAAATGCCCACAAAATTAAAACAGATATGCATTAACTTCTCAGGTTTGAAGTTTTTTAGAACAGTTAAAAAAAAAATTGCTTGAAATTAGGTGGTACATGAATTATTTTAGCAGAAAACTGTATATAACACCAGTAAGAAGCGAAGAACACGTTTTGAAATAAAAAGTGAGAGTGCCGATATGTGTCCGACCTTTTTACACGTACTACCCTTTGATAAGCGCCTGATGATTTACCCCTAACCATGTATTGAACTCCTGGTCAAAGGCAGAAAATCAGGAGATCGGTAACTGCGCTACATAGACACTGGTTTTGCTTACAGTCAATTATTTGGATTTTCCCCCTTAATAGATCAAAGAGCAAGTACTGCAATAACTTCATAAGGGGACCCATAAAGAACAATCGATCAAAGGATGACCTAGCTTGAAACTCCTTGAAAGGAAAAGACATGTTTACCAGAGAAACTGGGCAAGATGTTGAAAAAGAATCAAGTTCTTGTTTTCTACTGATTTTCTTCCAGATCTTCTTATAACGAAAAGAGAAATCACCAATGCAACAGCAAAAACACATAAAAAAAAAAAAAATACTGTTTTCCTAAATTAGTGATTAATATAGACCAGCACTTGAATGAGGTCTTAACCCTACTCATCCATACAATCACAGAGCATAACAGCATAGCCATACACAATCAACCATAAAGAATAATCTATGGACAGGCAGTCATGTCGTCAATAAGTATAAGTCGTCATTTACCAAACAATAAAAACAGTAAAGACAAAAATTCTAAAGAAATACGAAAAAAAAGAAACTTTTTGAATACACAGCTGGGGAATAACGGAGACTCCGATAAAAAATAACAATAAACAAAATAGTAAAATTTAAATATTAAAAATTAAAACCTAAAACTTTAAGGATAGTTTGTAAGAAATAAGACACTTACTAATTGCAGATCTGGGGAGTAGTGGAGATTTTGGTGTTACTCCATGTGTTGCATCAAAGAGAGATATCTTATATTGCTCCAACTCTTATTTTACTCCTCAATGAATAAATTACCAAGTCAGTATTGCGTGACTCATCCGGCTATTTTTTCAAGTTTTGATAACCAATGCATAGGTTGCAAACACATGGAACCATTTTTCCTTTTTTAGTTCTAACTTGGAACTATGTCACATATATAAAAATTCTAAGCAAGATAAGAAGTGCACGATATACAAAAAGCGTACAATTTTACAATTCAAAAATTTTCTTTGGTTTTGAATTCCCTTCCTCCGCAACATTTATCCGACTCGTAAAAACAAAAGTTTTTATAGCCTCCTTCCCCCCTCCAAAAAATCCTGGATATGTTCTTACTAAGAGCCCTAAAAAGTATAGCAGGTTCGCCATCCCCTCCCAACATAGAGTAAAAATATTCAGGTGGAAGTCTCTGTTAGCAATCACAGCCCCCTTCACTAGCAAAAATTTATAAAAAAGTACAAAATTTTGCTAATTTTTGTCAAAATTGTCAAAGACTCTCATAAGAGGAAGGGTTCAGGAATAATCTTCAGGTAAGTTAACAAAAAGGGTGTATCAAGGATTTTCGTTCAGATGGGAGGTACTTTTTCGGGGGAAGAGTTAAAACACTTCTATAAAGTGTCAAAAATTTGCTTGTATGAATTTTTGTTCTGTTTTTACGAGTTAAACAAAATTTCTGGGAGGGGGGAGTGGATCCATACCCTGAAGCCTCCCTTTCAATACGGCCTTGATTGGCAATAACTGACTATCATTGTACTTTTTCAGTATTCTTGCAATTCAGGATTTAATGTGAAGCTTCGTTTTTGTTTTCCCGTATTTTTTTTCATAATATTTTTTTTTTCTTTCAACTTTGTATTTAGACAATGTCACAAAAAAATAGGTCAACACCGAGACTTTCTATGCATACTAAATAGTCAAGGACCCACGATAAAGAAAGACCGCTAGAAATAGTTACCAGGCATCAACGAGCTAACAAAAGTTTTAATTTTATTTTAAATTAAGTTTTTATTTAATTTTAAAGTTTAAAGGCAGAAAAAAAGGGCTGAAAACGAATATCTGGCGGCGCATTCAAAATTCCTTGGGCCAGTGGCAAAAAAGGTGTATCTATAGAAATAAGAAAAAACAAAGATTTGGTATATTTTCATTCTGGTGAGCTTTTATGAGTATTTTGTCTGGTAGAATATTTCTCCATGAGTGAATTTCAGATCTAATTTTACAAATGAGAGATTTCAAGAGTAGAGGGGGATTATTATCTCTCCCTTTACTTTTCACATTTACCCTGCCTTAATTTGCACTTGCAAGTATCAATAATTTAACAGTTCATAGCGTGAAAAAGTTATATTCTGTGTAATACTATGTATGTTTGTAAGTTATCTCCCCCTCCCCCACCCTAACTACCCCGATGTGACCCAGATCTTTCAACGCTCAGACACCCTCTTTGCGCTACACTTGCACTACCTAGCAATGCGATCGCAATGCACGAACGTCAATGTCATCACTTTGTTGACAATCGAAGATTATATTCAATGTAAAAAAGCGACCATACTCGTTTAACCTTGTGCCGCCGGATCATACTGTTGAATCCACTATAAATCTCGATTCGAAAAAAAAAATTCTGGCCTGGTTGGTGCTACAACAAGCCAATTAGCAGTCGCAAAGTGGATTAATACCTACCTTTTGTCGGCTTAGTTTCATCTGCTTTGTATGACCTTAGCAATATGAATGAAACTTCAGAGTTCGATTCTCCGCATTACGAATATAGCTCGAAATTTATCAAAAAGCAGATGATGCTTGTAAAAACGGCTGTGTCCATATTGCTCCGTCACACATACCCCTTTACTACAACTGGAGAAACCCTTTTTAATGCAACAACCAATGAGCAGGCCTGTCAATCGATTGCAAGCTCCTTACTTGCAGCTGAGGAACAAGGACTTGAAGCTGTAGCCAAGTTTTGTGTGCTTGTGCCGGAAAGCGTGATAATTCACCCGAAGAAGCATAACATATGCGTAATTTGTTGTCATATTCTTTAGATTCTTTTTATTTCTCTTTTTTTAATCAAAAGCTATATTTCTTAAACTATTTTTTTATTTTGGACGTATTTCTGACGATGCTAAGATTCAATATCTGTGCCATTGAAATTATTCCAAGTGGCTTTTGTTTGACGCCACTAACAGAATAGAGTTGCAAAGGTGTTGTCACCTTCCTGCGCAGCCCCAATTGCTCTGTTCCTCCCCCTACGAACATAACTCTAATGCAAGTACAGGTCATTTGGTTTCTGGTGTCACCAATTAGGTATGTTTTATTAACGTGCGGTTAAAAAGCTAGATCTGATTGTGTTCATCATTTTTTCTTCTCTCTCTCGGTACCTTATTCTGTTTCACATTCTAAGTTCAAGTTCCTCTCATCTAGGTAAAAAACAGAAAATATAGCTGATGAAGTCGTCGATTATGCAAATGGAATTGTAACATCACAGGCTTCAACGAGCAAAAGAAGAAATTTGAAATTTGAAGAAATGAAAAGTGATATTTCCTTTAGCACACAGAATTTCCGTTGTGCCCGCCTTATTCAGTTTCATTCAGTTTCATTTCCTTTTTTATTCGGTTTCAGCAACCAATTCTGTCCCTAATAAATTCCTCAAATCTTCTTTAGCTGGTTGAAGCCTGTGAAGTTACAATTTCGTGGGCAGGTTCCATGACTAAAAGTAGTCTTAAAAAATAGCTTTTCCGAGAGAAAAGAAAATAGCTATTTCCACTGGTGGCAAACAAATTTATCGTCTTTTTTCCTTAAAATATTAAGTAAAAATAGCGAAAAAAGCCACACTGCCTTTCCATATAAAAAAAAAAACACAAAAAAGAAACTATAGGAAATTTTTTTTCAAGACAGTGGAATTCAGTTCAGTGGATATTTCGGCCCTATGTCCAAGGACCGTCTTCAGCACAACATTAAAATATATAATACTAGCTGTTGGGGTGGCGCTTCGCACCACCCCAACACCTAGTTGGTGGGGGCGCTTCGCGCCCCCCAAACCCCCCGCGCGCGTAAGTCGTTACGCGCCATTGTAGTTGTGTCCCTGTGTCCCACCTGTGAATATAGATATATATATATATATATATATATATATATATATATATATATATATATATATATATATATATATATATATATATATATATACTAGCTGTTGGGGTGGCGCTTCGCGCCACCCCAACACCTAGTTGGTGGGGCGCTTTGCGCCCCCCCAAGCCCCCCCCGCGCGTAAGTCGTTACGCGCCATATTAGTTATGCGCCATTGTAGTTGTGTCCCTGTGTCCCACCTGTGAATATAGATAGATTTATATATGTGTTTCAAACTACGCAAAAATTGCGAATAAACAACATTCTTGGCTTTCCCATTGTCTGTGCATATGCAAAGCCGTATGTACTAATAATGACGTCATATACAAACGCTCTTTTTACAAACAAACAAACATGCATCCACATAACTCGTTTTTATATAGATAGATACAATACAAATTAACTGCGTAAAACTTGCGAATAAACAACATTCTTCGCTGTCCAATTGTCGCTGCATATAAATACATTGTCAGGTTTACCGACCCTCGAACATGCAACGTACAATTGTCCATGGGAAAAACAATCAGGATTAAGATCTATACCACATTTTTCTAATGATTGACCTTGAGCTTTGTTAATGGTGATTGCAAATACTAATCGAATTGGGAATTGCAATCTTTTAAATTGAAAAAGCAGATCCGTTGGAATCATGGGAATGCGAGGAATAAGAACAGCCTCACCCTCATAAGGCCCTGTCAAGATTGTGGCCTCTATTAGGTTTTCCATTGTTTTTTTTTACGGCAAGTCGCGTGCCATTGCAAAGCTTTGGTGGGTTGATATTTCTTAAAAGTATTATTGGTACGCCTATTTTTAGTTGTAGCACGTGTGGTGGAAACCCTGAAGGATCTATGGAATTTAAAAATTCAGATGGATAATTAACCGCTTCATTTGGTTCCAAAACTGTGTCGACTGACTTGTAAAGGACTGCCTGGTCTCGAATCTTGTTCAAAACAATATTGTTGATTTCGTGGACGTCTATATTTTTGGGTGCAAGAATCGGTCTTTCACTTAGCCATTTATTATTTTTATAATTTTTTAGAATATTCGGAAATACTTTTTCAATCAATTCATTTTTGGACGTCACTAAATTACAGAAATCAGCAGGTAGTTGTATACGTCCTGAAATTGAGTCTACTGTTTGACCAGAGTCATCGTTTTGCAATCGGACACGCATATTTGTAGTTAATTTTAATATTTTTACGTGTGCCTATAAATTAGAATTTTTTAGGCAAGCATTCATTTCGTCTGCAGGAGTTAAACTACGTAAAAATTGCGAATATACAACATTCTTGGCTTTCCCATTGTCTCTGCATATACAAAGCCGTATGTACTAATAATGACATCATATGCAAACGCTCTTTTTACAAACAAACAAACATGCATACATACAACTCGTTTTTATATAGATAGATAGATAGATAGATAGATAAAATACAAATTAACTGCGTAAAACTTGCGAATATACAACATTCTTCGCTGTCCAATTGTCGCTGCATATAAATAGATTGTCAGGTTTACCGACCCTCGAACATGCAACGTACAATTGTCAATGGGAAAAACAATCAGTATTAAGATCTATACCACATTTTTCTAATGATTGACCTTGAGCTTTGTTAATGGTGATTGCAAATGCTAATCGAATTGGGAATTGCAATCTTTTAAATTGAAAAGGCAGATCCGTTGGAATCTTGGGAATGCGAGGAATAAGAACAGCCTCACCCTCAAAAGGCCCTGTCAAGATTGTGGCCTCTATTAGGTTTTCCATTGTTTTTTTTTACGGCAGGTCGAGTGCCATAGCAAAGCTTTGGTGGGTTTATATTTCTTAAAAGTATTATTGGTAGGCCTATTTTTAGTTGTAGCACGTGTGGTGGAAACCCTGAGAATAATATCTCGAGGTAAAAACTGATCACCGACCATAACGATGGCCACTTCGTCGATAGTTGGAGCATTGTATCTACGCACATGTTGGCCAGGAGGCGTTTTGTCAGCGGAAATAACAATTTTATGCGTATAAGTAGGCACCAAATCGATGGCTGTTTTGAACAGACGCACTAAATTATTATTTTCGTGGAAAAGATGTTGTAATTGGGAAACGATTGTCCTTTCAATGTTGGGAGAAATTTCGCAACGTGCATTCAATTCAGAATTTCTATCACTGATGAAGTACAATTGTAAAAATTTATGATTCTCGCCTGAGAATGGTAGAAGAGACCCTGCTCTATGATAAATTTGCCCTTTTACTTTGAAAGTAGACATAATTTGATCTGGATTTTCAATTTGGGCTCCAAACGACGTCATTTGGAAACATGAGTTGTATTTTCTGATTCATTTATATTCCTTATGTCCCGGTGTCCCGGTCGTCATTTATATCCCCCTGTTTTATATCCCGCTTATTTTTCAGTTTTTTCCTTTTTTTAGTTTTTTTTTTTTTACTTTTTTAGTTCTTTTAGTTTTTACGTTTTTTAGTTTTTTTTAGTTTTTTAGATGAATTTTTTTTTTTAGTTTTTTACCTTTTTTTCTTTTTAGTTTTTATTGGTTTTTACCTTTTTTTAGCTTTTTATCTTTTTTATTTTTTTTTATTTTTATTTTTAATTTTATTAGTATTCTTTTTCTCTTCTATTTTTCATTTTTCCTTTTTTTTAGTTTTTTTTAGTTTTTAGTTTTTTAAGTTTTTTCCTTTTTTTAGTTTCTTTAGTTTTTTTAGTTTTTCTGCTTTTTATTTTTTTATTAGTTTTTAGTTTTTTTTGTAGTTTTTGCCTTTTTTTAGTTTTTTCAGTTTTTTTTTAGTTTTTAGTTTTTTACCTTTTTTAGCCTAACCAGGATTTGAACCAGGGACCTTCATTCTCCGTTCTGACACCCTCTCTCAGCGAGTGACTACTCCAGCATGTTCATTTTGGTGTTTTAAATGGTATATTATTAACCAAATTAATGTGTTTTACAATATACTAAGCATCGTCATAACAAAAATGACGGCAACTAATTTCATGACGTCAGCCGAAACATGACGTCACCTGATCCACAGATCCACAGACCCACAGACAGACAGACAACTTATTTTTATATATATAGATTATATATATCTATATATATAAAAATAAGTTGTCTGTGGATGGATGGATGGATGGATGTGTGGATGGATGTGTCAAGTGACGTCATGTTTCGGCTGACGTCATGAAATTAGTTGCCGTCATTTTTGCTTTGAAGGTGACGTCATTCAAGTTATATAAGACATATGTTCGCCGTCATGTTTCGGCTGACGTCATGAAATTAGCTGCCATCATTTTTGCTTTGAAGGCATCATTTTTGCTTTGAAGGCGTGACGTCATTCAAGTTATATAAGACGGATGTTCGTGTAGAATTCTATTAATGCTTAAGTTTATAATGACTGATGAAGATGCTCAAAGAGTCTATGCCAGAAAACTTGCTGGTGATAGAGAAAGTCAGAAAAGAAAGCGTGCCGAGGAACTACCAGAGCAACGCGAAAGCAGACTTGCTGCTAAAAGAGAAAGTGAAAAAAGAAAGCATGCCGAGGAACTACCAGAGCAACGCAGAAGCAGACTTGCTGCTAAAAGAGAATGTGAAAAAAGAAAGCATGCCGAGGAACTACCAGAGCAACGCAGAAGCAGACTTGCTGCTAAAAGAGAATGTGAAAAAAGAAAGCATGCCGAGGAACTACCAGAGCAACGCGAAAGCAGACTTGCTGCTAAAAGAGAAAGTGAAAAAAGAAAGCATGCCGAGGAACTACCAGAGCAACGCAGAAGCAGACTTGCTGCTAAAAGAGAATGTGAAAAAAGAAAGCATGCCGAGGAACTACCAGAGCAACGCAGAAGCAGACTTGCTGCTAAAAGAGAATGTGAAAAAAGAAAGCATGCCGAGGAACTACCAGAGCAACGCGAAAGCAGACTTGCTGCTAAAAGAGAAAGTGAAAAAAGAAAGCATGCCGAGGAACTACCAGAGCAACGCAGAAGCAGACTTGCTGCTAAAACAGAATGTGAAAAAAGAAGGCGGGCCGAGGAATTACAAGAACAGCAAGAAATCAGGCTTGCTGCTGATAGAGAAAGTAAGAAAAGAAAGTGTGCCGAGGAATCAAAAGACCAGCAGGAAATCAGGCTTGCTGCTGATAGAGAAAGTAAGAAAAGAAAGCGTGCCGAGGAATCAGAGCAATCTGAAAGTTATCGCCTGGCATTCAGGTACAACCCAGTCGATGATTATAGCTTGAGTAGCTGTGTTCAAATCGGGACAATGTCCAAAATTTGTCCCTATTGCAAGGCCTTGAAATTCAATGGTGAAACAATGGGAATGTGTTGCGCCTCAGGAAAAGTTAAACTTCCTCTATTGGCTGCACCACCAGAGCCATTGAAGACTTTCCTTACTGGAACTACGTCAGAATCTAAGCGTTTTTTGTCAAAAATCAGACAATACAACTCATGTTTCCAAATGACGTCGTTTGGAGCCCAAATCGAAAATCCAGATCAATTTATGTCTACTTTTAAAGTAAAGAGAAAGCGACCAGGACAAAAGGAATGTTCGATTAGCAATCAACAAAGCACCGGGACATAGGGAGTATAAATGACGACCAGGACATAAGTAAAAAAAAAATTAACAAAACTAAAAAGAAGGTAAAAACTACAAAAAAACTAAAAAGAAAAAAAAACTAAAAACTAATAAAAAAACTAAAAAATCTAAAAATCTAAATAAACTAAAAAAGAAAAAAAAAGGAAAAAAATAAAGGAGAAAAACAAAACTAAAAAACGAATGTATATACAGACCGGTACACCGGGATACAAATGACGACCGGGACACAGGGAATATAAATGACGACCGGGACACAGGGACACAACTACAACGGGGACACCGGGGGAAACAGGGGGATATAAATAACGACCGGGACAAAAAAACTAAAAAGAAAAAAAAACTAAAAACTAATAAAAAAACTAAAAAATCTAAAAATCTAAATAAGCTAAAAAAGAAAAAAAAAGGAAAAAAATAAAGGAGAAAAACAAAACTAAAAAACGAATGTATAACCAGACCGGGACACCGGGATACAAATGACGACCGGGACACAGGGAATATAAATGACGACCGGGACACAGGGACACAACTACAACGGGGACACCGGAGGAAACAGGGGGATGTAAATGACGACCGGGACACCGGGACAGGGAATGGTCGATTAGCAATCACCATCAACAAAGCTCAAGGGCAATCATTAGAATCATGAGGTATAGATCTGAATACAGATTGTTTTCCCATGGACCATTATATGTTGCATGTTCAAGAGTCGGTAAACCTGACAATCTATTTATATGCAAAGACAATGGGACAGCAAAGAATGTTGTATATTCGCAAGTTTTACGTAGTTAAAACCATATATATATATATCTATCTATATTCACAGGTGGGACATAGGGACACAACTACAATGGCGCGTAACGACTTACGCGCGCGGGGGGGCTTGGGGGGGGCGCGAAGCGCCCCCACCAACTAGGTGTTGGGGTGGCGCGAAGCGCCACCCCAACAGCTAGTCTATATATATATATATATATATATATATATATATATATATATATATATATATATATATATATATATATTTTTAACTGCGTAAAACTTGCGAATATACAACATTCTTGGCTGTCCCATTATCTGTGCATATAAATAGATTGTCAGGTTTACCGACTCTTGAACATGCAACATATAATTGTCCATGGGAAAAACAATCTGTATTCAGATCTATATCTCATTATTCTGATGATTGCCCTTGAGCTTTGTTGATGGTGATTGCTAATCGACCATTCCTTGTGTCCCCGTCGTCATTTATATATCCCCCTGTGCCCCCCGGCGTCTCCGTTGTAGTTGTTTCCCTGTGTCCCGGTCGTCATTTGTGTCCCGGTGTCCCAGTCTGTAATTTCTCTTTGAGTGTCGCAGTCGTCATTTATATTCCCTGTGTCCCGGTCGTCATTTTTGTCCCGGTCGTCATTTGTGTTCCGGTGTAACGGTCGGTAATTTCTCTTTGAGTGTCCTGGTCGTCATTTACATTCCCTGTTTCCCGGTCGTCATTTGTGTCCCGGTGCTTTGTTGATGGTGATGGCTAATCTAACATTATATATATAGATAGATGTCCCGGTATCCCGGTCGTCACTTGTGCCCCGATGTCCCGGTCTGTAATTTCGTCAGTCGACAAACATGAGGTCACTCGACAGACACACAGACAACTTATTTATATATATATAGATATATATATATATATATATATATATATATATATATATATATATATATATATATATATATATATATACATATATATATATATATAAATAAGTTGTCTGTCTGTGTGTCTGTCTGTCTGTCAGGTGACGTCATGTTTCTGTGTCGCCTGACGTCATGAAGTTAGTTGTCGTCATTTTTGCTATGACGGTGACGTCATTAATGGTATTTAAGACATGCGTTCACGGAAAAATGTTTAATTGTAAAATGACTGAAGAACCTACAATGACAACAGCCGAGGAAGCTGCTCAAAGAGTCTATGCCAAAAAACTTGCTGCTGATAGAGAAAGTAAGAAAAGAAAGCGTGCCGAGGAATCACAAGAACAGCAAGAAAACAGGCTTGCAGCTGATAGAGAAAGTAAGAAAAGAAAGCGTGCCGAGGAATCACAAGAACAGCAAGAAAACAGGCTTGCGGCTAAAGAACGCAAAACCGCGCAGTTAGATGAAAATCCACCTGGAAAGCGAGAGTCAAAATATATCAAAACTGAAAATGATAGCGATGATGATTGGGTTTGGGATTTTGACTTGGATAAGGTCATCAATGCCTACCAGATTTAAGTTAAAAAACAAAGGTTCGGCGATATATACTTCATAGTGACGCTGAAAAATAAAGAAGAAAAAAAAACTGAAAAAATGTAAAAAACTAAAAAAAAATAAAAAGAAAAAACACTCAAAGATAAATTACAGACCGGGACACAAATGACGACCGACACAGAGGGAATATAAATGACGACCAGGAACCTCAAAGAAAAATTACAGACTGGGACACCCTGACACAAATCACGACCGGGAATATAAATGACGACCGGGACGCAGGGACACAACTACAACGGGGACGCCGGGGGCACAGGCGGGATATATAATTGACGACCGAGACATAGGGATTGTTTGAATAGAAATTACAGGCCGGGACACCGGAACACAAATGACGACCGGGACACTGGGACACAGGGAATATAAATGACGACCGGGACACTCAAAGAGAAAATACAAACTGGGACACCAGGACACAAATGACGACCGGGACACAGGGAATATAAATGCTATTTATATGCACAGACAATGGGACAGCGAAGAATGTTGTATATTCGCATGTTTTACGGAGTTAAAAATATATATTTATATCTATCTTTATTAACAGGTGGGACACAGGGACACAGCTACAATGGCGCGTAACTAATATGGCGCGTAACGACTTACGCGCGCGGGGGGGGCTTGGGGGGGGGCTTGGGGGGGCGCGAAGCGCCCCACCAACTAGGTGTTAGGGTGGCGCGAAGCGCCACCCCAACAGCTAGTATATATATATATATATATATATATATATATATATATATATATATATATATATATATATATATATATATATATATATATATATATATATATATATATATATATATATATATATATATATATATATATATATATATATATATATATATATATATATACTAACACCTAGTTGCAGGGGGCGCTTCGCGCCCCCAGCAACGTCATATGCGGACAGACAGACAGACAACTTATTTTTATATATATAGAAGATAGATAGAAGAAGATTCTTTGAACGATTTTCTTAAATACTTATAATGACGTCATGTACTAAGCATCATCATAACAAAAATGACGACAACTAACTTCATGACGACATACAGCTCAATCCTTATAATGACGTCACTAGACAGACAGACAAGTTATTTATATATATATACTAGCTGTTGAATGTTGCACCTAGGTGTTGAACACCTAGTTGGTGGGGCGCTTCGCGCCCCCCCCCCAAGCCCCCCGCGCGCGTAAGTCGTTACGCGCCATTGTAGTTGCGTCCCTGTGTCCCACCTGTGAATATAGATAGATTTATATATGTGTTTCAAACTACGAAAAACTTGCGAATATACGACATTCTTGGCTTTCCCATTGTCTGTACATATACAAAGCCTTATGTACTAAGAATGACGTCATATGCAAACGCTCTTTTTACAAACAAACAAGCATGCATACACACAACTCGTTTTTATATAGATAGATAGATAGATAGATACAATACAAATTAATTGCGTAAAACTTGCGAATATACAACATTCTTCGCTGTCCAATTGTCGCTGCATATAAATAGATTGTCCGGTTTACCGACCCTCGAATATGCAACGTACAATTGTCAATGAGAAAAACAATCATTATTAAGACCTATACCACATTTTTCTAATGATTGACCTTGAGCTTTGTTAATGGTGATTGCAAATACTAATCGAATTGGGAATTGCAATCTTTTAAATTGAAAAGGCAGATCCGTTGGAATCCTGGCAATGCGAGGAATAAGACCAGCCTCACCCTCAAAAGGCGCTGTCAAGATTGTGGCCTCTATTAGGCTTTCCATTGTTTTTTTTTACGGCAAGTCGCGTGCCATTGCAAAGCTTTGGTGGGTTGATATTTCTTAAAAGTATTATTGGTACGCCTATTTTTAGTTGTAGCACGTGTGGTGGAAACCCTGAAAGATCCACGGAATTTAAAAATTCAGATGGATAATTAACCGCTTCATTTGGTTCCAAAACTGTGTCGACTGACTTGTATATTGTCAAAACAATATTGTTGATTTCGTGGACGTCTATATTTTTGGGTGCAAGAATCGGTCTTTCACTTAGCCATTTATTATTTTTATAATTGTTTAGAATATTCGAAAATACTTTTTCAATCAATTCATTTTTGGACGTCACTAAATTACAGAAATCAGCAGGTAGTTGTATACGGCCTGAAATTGAGTCTACTGGGAGCTTTCCGTTTCCAATTGCCAGCAATTGATATGAAAATGTTTGACCAGAGTCATCGGACACGCATGCGTGTCCGATTTTGCAATCGGACACGCATATTTGTAGTTAATTTTAATGTTTTTACGTGTACCCATAAATTAGAATTTTTCAGGCAAGCATTCATTTCGTCTGCAGGAGTTGATCTAGGTATTATAGGTAATGTTTGCCTGAAATCTCCCGCAAGCAATATTAATGTGCTGCCAAAGGGTTTCGACTTCCCTCGCAAATCTTTCAAGCATTGATCCAGAGCCTCGAGCGATTTTTTGTGTGCCATTGTGCACTCATCCCAAATAATAAGTTCGCATTGCTGCAATACTTTACCCATCCCAGATGATTTGGAAATATTGCACGTGGGAGTTTCTGTAGAATGCAAATTCAGAGGCAATTTCAAAGCGGAATGAGCAGTTCTTCCACCAGGCAGCATTGTTGCGGCTATCCGGACAACGCAATTGCCAACGCTATATCATTTTTTGATCGAATTGATGCCAGAATCAGTTTTATCACAAACGTTTTACCAGTACCTCCTGGCGCATCCAAAAAGAAAATTTCTCCAACGTTGTTATCGACACAATGCATTATCGTATCATAAATGTCTTTTTGTTCCGACGTTAACTTGGAAATGTTATTTTGTACATACGACAATAGATCACTCGTACTGTAACTTTGTTCACGATCCAATTCTACACATGTCGAAACAGCAGCGATACGGTTAGGTGAAGGCATTCCCAAATCCTGAAGAGGTTTGTTTGCCATACGTACGCACAAATCTTCTATAATAACTAAAGTGTAGTTATACATTTCTGATGTAAAATCAAAATTCATATCTGACATCTCTAACTGTTTTCGATGGAGTATATCTTCGGACATTTTTGACTTATATTTTTCCCATAACTCTGTAGGAGCTGATGGAGAGCAAGTTGTTAAAATGATGCCAAACAATGCACGAATTTGACTTGGAGTTGCGTTTCGCACGCGTCATTGATGCAGTTATCCCAGTGTTGGTCATTCTCCAATAAATTCAGAGCTTGGCATGCACTACGGTAAGTGTCATGTATAGTACCGTTTACAGTTCTCAAATACTCAAAGGATGTCGGACCGGGTACATTCACCAAAAGCAGGCGTAGAAAGAAGCATTCATGTTGATTGGGGTGAACGGTGTAGAGTCTTCCTATCGTGGTATCTTTGAAGATGGTAGGTTGGCCGTCGACTGACTTACCCTGTTTTCGACGTTCAAATACTTTATTTTTAGTATTTCACGTGTAATACGAAGGCACTTCAGTATACAGCAGTTTTTTTGCAAAAGAATCATTTTTGCAAAGCGAAAAGAAACTGGTTAACTTTGTATCCTGTGGATTCAGGGCTCTTTGTTGCACGTTGGTTTCCGAGAAATAAACACGTTGACCATTCTGTAAATGTACCGCTAAGTGAACAACAGCTGGACTACGTTCATGTATCGGAAATGAAAGAATTCGCCAAACAGCTTCATTACTGCTTATGTATCTTCCAGCCTGATATTGTACGATTTCGTCGATATCTTTGA
The DNA here is from genome assembly GCF_032884065.1 of Artemia franciscana. Taxonomy (NCBI): domain Eukaryota; kingdom Metazoa; phylum Arthropoda; class Branchiopoda; order Anostraca; family Artemiidae; genus Artemia; species Artemia franciscana. The sequence goes on from NC_088882.1 coordinate 10,518,694, forward strand.
TTTCGGGCTGCAAGCCAAACACTGCCATGTCACTGCCTTTGTTGACGTATTTACATATGTATTTGATTGCCTTTACGGAGTTACAGTATTCAACGTTTATGTGTGCATTAAATGTTTTTGATAACAATGGGGAATATGGAACAACCCACTGGTTATCTACTTCGATGGTGGTACCGTTACGCTTCTTTATTATTGCTGTTTTACCGCCATCTTCAGTAGATCTTCTTCTATATTGTGAGTAACCATCATTGCCAGTAATTGTGTTGGATACTAAAAGTCGAGGATATTGCTTTGTGCACCTTCCTTTGGCCATGCATGGTGAATTTTCGTTCAGTGCACCGCAAGGTCCATGTATCATACTTTTTACAATAATATCATGTAACCCCTTATCGACATTTTCATCAAGTATTTCAGCGGAAATCACATCATCAATTTCGTTCGAAGTAATTTTTTTATGTAGCCAGATTAGTATATGTGCGTGTGGCAAACCTCGTTTTTGCCATTCCACTGAGTACATCCAGCATCGCACTGACCCAAACACTTCAAAATTTACTATGTAGTTTATCAGTGATTTCAACTTTTGCCGGAAGACACGGGCCGTAATGTCATGTCTATGAACCGCCGATTGTCCTTGAAGTAAAAGCTGCAGTATCTCGCCCCAAGATTGATTATATGTAAATGTAATAAATAAATCTGGACGACCATAGAGACGAACATACGCAATAGCATCTTGAGCATATTCATGCATATGACGGGGACTGCCAGCATATGACGAAGGTAAAATTCTTAATCTTCCAACGTTTGTGGTATTACCGTTATTTATAACTGCATCTCTCAAATGAATGTATTGTTCAGAGCGGAGCTTGGTCTGATTCAGGCGGATATATAGCAAACGTTCTGATTCAATTTTAGCATACATATCAACGACGAATTGGTGAAACGATTGACGGCATTTTAAAATATAATTTTCTTCATCCTGCCGAATCATTAGTCTATAGGAATAATAATGCATTGCACTGCATTTCTTATTCATTTCTTTGTTAGTGGCTGGATTCATCAATTTAATATTAAAGTGATAGCCGTCGGCTCCATCCCAAAAAATGATAGGATATTGTAGGGCATCGTAGCATCGATGAGTTTCAGTAATTCTTAACAACTGAGCGTTTCGCTTATGAAGAATAATATCTCGAGGTAAAAACTGATCACCGACCATAACGATTGCCACTTCCTCGATAGCTGGAGCATTGTATCTACGCACATGTTGGCCAGGAAGCGTTTTGTCAGCGGAAATAACAATTTTATGCGTATCAGTAGGCACCAAATCGATGGCTGTTTTGAACAGACGCACTAAATTATTATTTTCGTGGAAAAGATGTTGCAATTGGGAAACGATTGTCCTTTCAACGTTGGGAGAAATTTCGCAACGTGCATTCAATTCAGAATTTCTATCATTGATGAAGTACAATTGTAAAAACTTGATTCTCGCCTGAGAATGGTAGAAGGGACCCTGCTCTATGATAAATTTGCCCTTTTACTTTGAAAGGAGACATATATTGATCTGGATTTTCGTTTTGGGCTCCAAACGACGTCACTTGGAAACATGAGTTATATTTTCTGATTTGTGACAAAAAACGCTTAGATTCTGACGTTATTCCAGTAAGGAAAGTCTTCAATGGCTCTGGTGGTGCAGCCAATAGAGGAAGTTTAACTTTTCCTGAGGCGCAACACATTCCCATTGTTTCACAATTGAATTTCAAGGCCTTGCAATAGGGACAAATTTCCGACATAGTCCCGATTTGAACACATCTACTCAAGCTATAATCATCGACTGGGCTGTACCTGAATGCCAGGCGATTACTTTCAGGTGCTCTGATTCCTCGGCACGCTTTCTTTTCTTACTTTCTCTATCAGCAGCAAGCCTGATTTCTTGCTGTTCTTGTGATTCCTCGGCACGCCTTCTTTTTTCACTTTCTCTTTTAGCAGCAAGTCTGGTTTCATGTTGCTCTGGTAGTTCCTCGGCATACCTTCTTTTTTCACTTTCTCTTTTAGCAGCAAGTCTGGTTTCATGTTGCTCTGGTAGTTCCTCGGCACGCCTTCTTTTTTCACTTTCTCTTTTAGCGGCAAGTCTGGTTTCGCGTTGCTCTGGTAGTTCCTCGGCACGCTTTCTGTTCTTTCTTTCTCCATCAGCCTCAAGCCTGTTTCCTTGCTGTTCTTTTGATTCCTCGGCACGCTTTCTTTTCTTACTTTCTCTATCAGCCTCAAGCCTGTTTCCTTGCTGTTCTTTTGATTCCTCGGCACGCTTTCTTTTCTTACTTTCTCTATCAGCAGCAAGTTTTTTGGCATAGACTCTTTGAGCATCTTCCTCGGCTGTTGCCATTATAAGGTTCATCAGTCATTTTACAGTTAAACATTAATAGATTTCTACGTGAACGCAGGTCTTAAATATCTTTAGACGACAACTAACTTCATGACGTCACCCGACAGACAGACCCACACATCCACAGACAACTTATTTATATATATATATATATATATATATATATATATATATATATATATATATATATATATATATATATATATATATATATATATATATATATATATATACTATATATATACATATATAAGCCCCCCCCCCCCGCGCGTAAGTCGTTACGCGCCATATTAGTTACGCGCCATTGTAGTTGTGTCCCTGTGTCCCACCTGTGAATAGATATATAACATGCGAATATACAACATTCTTCGCTGTCCCATTGTCTGTGCATATAAATAGATTGTCAGTTTTACTGACTCTTGAACATGCAACATATAATTATCCATGGGAAAAACAATCCGTATTCAGATCTATACCTCATTATTCTAATGATGTGTCCCTGTGTCCCGGTCGTCATTTATATTCCCTGTGTTCCGGTCGTCATTTGTGTCCCGGTATCCCAGTTTGTAATTTCTCTTTGAGTGTCCCGGTCGTCATTTATAGTCCCGGTGTCCCGGTCTGTAATTTCTATTCGAACAATCCCTATGTCCTGGTCGTCATTTATATATCCCGCCTGTGCCCCCGGCGTCCCCGTTGTAGTTGTGTCCCTATGTCCCGGTCGTCATTTATATTCCCTGTGTCCCGGTCGTGATTTGTGTCCGGGTTTCCCAGTCTGTAATTTCTCTTTGAGGTTCCCGGTCGTCATTTAGATTCCCTGTGTCCCGGCCGTCATTTGTGTCCCGGTGTCCCGGTATGTAATTTCATCAGTTGACAAAGATGACGTCAGTCGACAAACATGACGTCACTAGACACACACACATACACACACACACACACAGACAACTTATTTATATATGTATATATATATATATATATATATATATATACATATATATATATATATATATATATATATATATATATATATATATATGTATATATAGAAGATATATATATATATATATATATATATAGAAGATATATATATATATATATATATATAGAAGATATATATATATATATATATATATATATATATATATATATATATATATAAAAGATATATATAGAAGATATATACAACTACTACTATTAATAGCTCACTGCAACACCAAGCCGCCTGGACCAACACAGCTACGCACGCTCTACCTCCTTGGTGGAGTTTGGATTAACCTTCCAAAGTTTCAGCTTTAAATCAACCTAAGACACTGCTAGATGGTGATCTTTACTATTAACATCAATAACAGCACTCCCATACACCCTAGCATCTTGTATTGATTCTGCTAGTCTTCGGTTTACAATAACATAATCAACAAGGTTTGCTGCCTTGCCATCACGTGAATACCATGTCAACTTATGGGCCATTTTATGACCAAACGCAGTATTGGTTATAACTAGGTTGTTATACCTACAAAATTGCAAAATTCTGTACCCATTACTGTTTTCTTTTCCTACAGCAAATTTACCTAGGCTGGGATGCCCTCTATCCCTATTTCAACCAACCTGGGCGTTAAAATCTCCTAGCCAAAAACACCATATTTCTACCTGGTACCCTGTCTATTTGCTCCTGTAACTATAGGTAAAATTCATCTGAGTCACTAGTACCTCCGTCAGTTGGTTCAACAGGGGCACATACTACTATAGCTGATATCCTGAACTTTTTAGTCATAAAATGAGCCATTAGTATACTATTATTAATACCTCCCCAGCCTAAACAAGACTTAGCAGATTCCTTACTCATCATGAGCCCTACTCCCTGTCTATGTACCCCTTCCTTCCTGCCTGAGCAAACAAATTCTATGTCACTTAATTTCATGCTTCCTATCCCTGGAATATGAGTCTCAAAAACTCCTAATAAAACCAGTTCAAACCTTCTAAGTCAAAATGTCAATACGATAGTCGTTTTTTAACGTCGTAATATTCCATGTTCCAATTTTCATGTTCTTTAAATCATTGAAATTATTTTGGCCTCAGGAAAAGCAATGATCCCGGATACCAGTGCAGGACGGGGACCAACATATCTTCTCAAGTGTACACTGAAGCGCTTAAGCCGGCTTAGAACCGGACAGCAAGAAGTCCCTGGGACCTCCAGTAAGTTGGAGGCTTTGTACAATCCTGAGCCCATCTTGGTCACAACATGGCTTTCAGCACTTGGCGATGCTCTTTTATCAACAAGAGTCAAAATCCTGCACAGATAGTCACAAGCCTATCACCTCTGACTCATTATATATTCATGCCTGCAAATTTATACTGCTACGGGGAGGACCTCTGACTAATTATATATTCATGCCTGCAAATTTATGCTACTACGGGGAGGCAACTCATAGTAGAGAAATTATCTAGGAAGAGGAATTTCAGCCTGAAAACGCCCATTAAAACAAACCAAGTCCAGAATATCACATTAAAATGTGAGAATTAAAACTAATAATGTTCTTAAAAACTATTTTTAAAAACTTTATAAAGACAGCCCTAGCACCCTTATTTCAACAAAGTTCAAACAGGATTCAACCTGGTTGAACTTCGTTGAAGTAAGGAAGATAAGGCTGTTTTTAAAAAGTTTTTAAAAACATTATTAGGGCCCTTGGACATAGGGCCAGAATATCCACTGAATTGAATTCCACTGTCTTGACAAAAATTTCGCTATTGTTTCTATTTTGTGTTTGTTTGAAATATTAAGTGGGTAGAGAATACAGATAAGCATATTTTTGAACTATGTCTGCAAAATTTTTATTTTTATGAACATAGCTGTAACTAATTTCAGCCAAATTTCATTTTTAGCCAAATTTGATTCTGATTACCATAATTCGTTATTCGTTAATTCGAATTCGTTATTTGTAACATATTTATCCCTATCATTGTTTATTAATCTGTCTGGAACTAACTGCTACCTCTTCAAGCTTACAAAAGTCCAAATTTTGTAAATAATTCCAGAATAAAAATTAAATTTTGTCCAGTGAAAAAAAAAGTTTAAATTAGTTTTATGTTTCAAAACATTCACTCCTTTTGCTTTGGCCACAGGCAAGTACACTCTGTTGTAAAAACAAAAAATAATAAAAAACCTTTTTAGTATATCTTTGTTATCTTTTCTCATTGTTATAAGGAAGAGTTTTCACCGTAAAAAAAAAAAAATATTAGGAATTCCTCGTTCCAAAGACGATTTACATGGAGTTCAAACAGACGAATTAAAGAGTTCGTGGTAGCAAACTGTAAGTAAGGAGCGATGCGCCTCAATAGTAACCGAAACTCTGAAAAATGGTGTTTGATATCAATAGATACATAAAGACAATCGGCTTATTATGTTGATTCAAAACATATAAGGTTAAATAAGATTAGTGTTACGCATCAAAAAGCTACAACCCTGAGAAAATTTGCCCGTTTTTTGAAAAAAAAGGGGGGAAACCCCCTAGAAGTCAAGCAACCTTAATGAAAATCAAACCGTCAGATTCAGCGTATCCGAGAACCCTGCGTAAAAGTTTCAAGCTTCCATCAGCAAAAATATGGAATTTTGTATTTCTTGCCAGAAGAAAGATCACGGATGCGGTATTTTTTTTAAGGGGTGATCGCATTGAACCAATAGTCCTAAAATATCGAGAAAGAACTTATTCAAACGGAAATTAAAAGTTCTAGCACCTTTTTTAAGTGACCAAAAAGATTGGAGGTCAGCTGGCCAGCCTCCAACCCACTTTTTTCCCTAAAAGTCATCCAATCAAAATTTTGAGATGACCATTTTGTTCAGTATAGTTGAAAAAACCACCAAGTATGAATTTGAGGACAATATAACCCCCCATAGCCCCTGGGGAAAGGTTTTTAAGCCAGTAAATTTGCCCATTGTTTAGGCATAGTATTTCTTATTGGGAAGCATACAGACATTTTCTGGGGAGGGGGAAAATTTTTGCTGGGGGGATTAACTACGGGGATAGTTTTCCGTGGGGAGGGAAGTTCACAAGAGGGGAGGGATTCCCAAGCCAGAACATAATTTGCATTTTACTGAAAAAAAATGTATTTTAAATGTTTTCACTTTTATAACTTAAAAATGAGAGGCAAAATGCCTCTCATTTACAATTGCACCCATCTTCTACCAAAAAAAGTAAAAAAAAAAAGACTGAAATTTTATTGAACAGAGCCAAAGGCTATGGACAAAAGTTGACTGATTTTGTTCTTTGCTTTTTAATAGGGTTTATTTGGTCTTTTGAACCAAATTTTGATGAGTAATAAATACAAAGATGACAGCAAAACCCCAAAAGTTTTTATATACCTTGAGAACCAAGTATACAGTTCAAAAGAAAGCACAGGTAATACTCAAGACTACCGGACCGTTTAAAGGAACCTGAAAATTTTCTAGAACGATTGTTCTGTGGATGTGAGACGACAGAATGCCAAAGATCGTTCTTTTTTGCCAACCATCTAAGACCAAACAAAAAGCAGGTCGTCCAAGAATTGGGTTGGAGGATGTCGTAACGGAAGGTTCAGGTTTGATCCAATGTAGTTTTGTTCAACAATTTTTAAATTAAGCTTTTTTACTTAATTTGTAGTCTTCCTGTAGACAAATTTGAACATAGGCACATCTCAGTAACTATTTTATCAAAACAATCAACTTCTGTTAGGGTGTAACTGATACTGTGTTGAAATAGGTACATTTCTAGGTCAAGTTCAGCAAAGTTCCGTTTTAACGTCTTAAAACACAAAATTTCTGGCGTCACCGATCAGTAAAACTTTGTTTTCAATTTTTTTTTCTTCATGGAGTTTGCGTCGGTCCTATCTACAAGCTAGAGGACCTGTGGGCAGGGTTATAGACCTCAGGTCAATGTTTTCCAAGTTTCAAACCGGGTAGCGAGAAAAGTGGAACTTCTAGCGCTACAAATTGAAGCAGTCAGTTTTTGGTGAAGGTCTTGAAATTAGAATTAGCCTCAAAAATAACCTGAAAATTAAATAAGTAAATACAAAAATGTATTTGTAAACTCGTTGAATGCAACAAGTGTACGTAACGACATGAAAAACTAAAGCTTCTTGAGAGGGTGCAAAGAGGAGACTTTACATAAGTCAGGATAGAGGAAGAGTGTGTGTAGCTGTGTAGCCTTCAGGCAGATTGGTGCTGCAGTGAGTAGTAGTAGTAGTAATAATAAAAAAAAATCTTCGATAAATTGATGAATATAACGAACAGTATATTGTCTTATTTATTAAGAAAACCAATTGTCTTACCGATCAAACTGTCTTACCAATTAAGAAAATCAGATCCCAGGGCATCCTTTTCTCAACCATGGACCATTCCATCAATGCACCATTTGTTTTATCCCTTTTTTCCTTCCTCCAAAAAGGTTCTTTGGGAATGACGAAAAACAGCAATGCCATTCCTACGCTTACCGTCGAATCTCCAACAATCCTGTAATTACAATTAATGACAACGAAAAAAAAAGAAGCCACCCACGGTACAAAAAGGAGATAAAATGAGATAGAATAAGACATGGAAATGAAATAAAATTATGCACAAACAAGAAACTTCGGAGATGTTTTTTTTAGCATTGCCTTTTATTTTCTTCAGTGCATTTTTTATAGTTTATATTTTTCATCTATGTTTTTTTTTATTTTACATTTTTATATTTCATATTATATGTTATGTTATAATATATATAATATATATTTCTATTTTTATATTTTACACTAAGGACGGCTGAGCGAATGTCTTGGCCAAAATACTTTGATTGTTATCTAATTTCCAATTACCGGGAAAACTGTTCCTTGTTTATGGTTTATGTTCTTTTTTTCTTACCTGATTTTTAGCCAGTGTGATCTTAATACTTATTTACAATAATTACATCTAATTTCAATAAACTAGGCACTATGTTTCCCATTAATCCATTAACGAGCATCTTCATCCCTTTCACAAGGAAGTAAATAATTGCTGTTAATCTATCTCGATTTTGGCATCAATCTAAGCAAAAAATCGCATGACGAATTATGGTAAGAAATTAAAATTAACTAGTCCCTTAGCCCCTAATGATAGTTAATTAGGAGAAAGTTCTAATTAACAATAGAACTAGGTCTTCTATAATCCCACTTTTCAACTACGAATGTAGGCCCTCGTATTTCATCTGCACAATATAGGGCACTTTTAGCCATTTTGCATTTCGGCAAAATTGATACAAGTTGATCACGTCAGTGGCGTCAATTCACAAAAACTTAAACGGGGGAGATGTATTCTTTAAAATCTATGGGCTACAATTTCCTGTTTTTCTTCAATTTATCCGATAAAATATATAAGAATGAAAATACAACAAAAGTTACTCATGTCAGTGGTAAAGCCAGGGAGGGAGGGGCAAATTGATCTTTTTTTACATTTTGACGTCATTTTGCCGCTTTTAGCCATTTCCCATTTTTGGCTAAATTGGCACAAGTTCCTCATTTTAAGACGGAGCAGTATACTTCAGTTCCTTTCTTTTAATATTCTAATGAAACATCCAAATAAAATTAGCGTTTACATCTGATGTTTCTATTTTCCCGCGCTCTGTCTAGGGAAAGGGTTCAGGCAGAGAGAGAGGATACGCCACTTCTGGTTTCATTTACAGGCAACGGAATCTTTTTTTTGGGGGGGGGGTCAGTGTCTTTTATTTGTTGATCAATTATGTTTTTGTTGTAAAATTTATCTTAATCCCCCAATAACCAGATAACGAAAATTTCCACTTTTCAATTTGCTATGACAAGAATAAGTTAAACCAGAGTAAGCCCCCGATTTTGAGAGAAAAAGAAAACTCCATAATAAAATCTATCTATTGCGGCACTATCTATTTATATATAATCAAAATAGAAATCTATAGATATATATATATATATATATATATATATATATATATATATATATATATATATATATATATATATATATATATATATATATATATATATATATATATATAGAAAGCTATCTCCATGATAGAGAGAGAAAGAAAAAGGAAGAGCGACAAAGAGGCTTTACTCCAGACTATTCTTACTACAGTAAGAATAGGGTAGGGTCTAGGCTAGGGTAAGGCTAGGGTAGGCTCTTGCACCACTAAAGACGAACTGCTACCTTTAAAGGCAAAGTTTGTTTAGGGTCAACGATGATTTTCTGAAGTACATCCTCGTATTTTCTTCCACGGGTTCTCTCTCACTGTGGGACCGCTTTCCTAGGCAATTAAATCATAGGTCATTCACTCATCTCAGTCTGAATACCCATAAAGGATACACCTATGAAGAAACACTTCGAAAGTACTTTATTTGGCACTCTACATCTTTCTAGAGCCACCTTCCTGGTGGGCTAGCTTTCCCATGAAAGCTATCTGTTGAATTCTTCTAAGGAAGATTTGTAAGATGCATAGCACGAGGGCAACAAACAAAATGAAATATTAGTGGAAATATGGCAGGCAACCAAGATGCTCCTTGCGTTGGAAATAAAGAACAAGAGCTAAGAGCTCATATGGCACTTGTGACGAGGCAAGAAGAGCTAAGAGCCAAAAGATCATATGGTATGGGCTCTAACAAAATTCTAAGAATCAATAGATTGATTTAAAAGGAAGATCAGAGGCTTAACGCCGGTTAGGATTTAAAATAAGAGCTCTGAGTCACGATGTCCTTCTAAATATCAAGATTCATTCAGATCTGATCACCCACTCGTAAGTTATGAATTCCCCATTTTTTCTAATTTTTCCTCTCACTTTAGCCCCCCAGATGGTCAAACCTCGGAAAACGACTTTATCAAGTCAATTTGTGCAACTCCCTGACACGCCTACCAATTTTCATCGTCCTAGCACGTCCGGAAGCACCAAACTCACCAAATCACTGAACCCCTCCCCCCAACTCCCCCAAAGAGAGTGAATCCAGTACGGTTACGTCAATTACGTATCAAGGACATTTGCTTATTTTATTCACCAAGCTTCATCCCGATTCCTCCACTCCATGCGCTTTCCAAGATTTCCAATTTCCCCCTCCAACTCCCCCCAATGTCAACAGATCTGGTCGAGATTGGAAATAATAGCTCTGAGACATGAAATCCTTCTAAATATCAAATTTCATTAAGATCCGGTCACCCATTCTTAAGTTAAAAATACCTCAATTTTTCTAATTTTTCCAACTTAACACCCCCCAGCTCCTCCAAAGAGAACGGATCCGTTCCAATTATGTCAATCACGTATCTAGAATTTGTGCTTATTCTTCCCATCAAGTTTTATCCTGATCTCTCCACTCTAAGTATTTTCCAAGATTTCTGTTTCCCTCCTCCAACCCCCTATGTCCCCGGATCCAATTCGAGTCGAAAATGGAGCACCTGAGACACAAGATCATTCTATATATATCAAGTTTTATTAAGATCCGATCGTCTATTCGTAAGATAGAAATACCCCAATTTTCACGTCTTCCAAGAATCCCGGTTTCCCCCTCCAACTCCCCCCAATGTCACAGGGTCTGGTCGGAATTTAAAATAAAAGTTTTAAAGCACAATATTCTTCCAAATATCAAATTTCATTAAGATCTGGTCACCCGTTCGTAAGTTACAAATACCTCATTTTTCCGAATTACCCCCCCCCCCCCAACTCCACCAAAGAGAGCAGATCCGGTCTGGTTATGTCAGTCACGTATATTAGACCGGTTTTTATTCTTTTCATCCAGTTTCATCCTGATCTCTCCGCTTTAAGTATTTTCTAAGATTTCCGGCCCCCCCCCCCCAACCCCCCCCAATGAAGCTGGATCCAATTGATATTTAAAAGAGACCTGGGTTACGGTGTCCTGCTAAATATAAAGTTTCATGAAGATGCAATCACTCCTTCGTAAGTTAAAAATACGTCATTTTTCTAATTTTTCAGGATTAACCCCCCCCCCCAATAGAGCGGATCCGTTCCAATTATGTCAATCACGTATCTAAGACTTCTGATTATTTTTCCACCAAGTTTCATCCCGATCCCTCCAATCTAAGCGTTTTCCATGATTTCCGGTTATGTTAATCATGTATCTAGGACTTGTACTTATTTTTCCCACCAACTTTCATCCCGATCCCTCCACTCTAAGTGTTTTCCAAAATTCTGGAGTTCCCCCTCCCAACTCCCCCCCAACGTCACCAGATCCGGTCAGGATTTAAAATAACAGCTCTGAGACACGATATCCTTCCAAACATCAAATTTCATTAAGATCTGATCAACCGTTCGTAAGTTAAAAATACTCCATTTTTTCTATTTTTCCGAATTAACCGGCCCTCCACTCCTCCCAGATGGTCAAATCGAGAAAACGACTATTTCTAATTTAATATGGTCCGGTCCGTGATACGCCTGCCAAATTTTATTGTCCTAGCTTACCTGGAAGTGCCTAAAGCATCAAAACCGGGACCGGCAGACCGACAGACAGACCGACAGAATTTGCGATTTCTATATGTCACTTGGTTAATACCAAGTGCCATAAAAACCTATTGGAGCAACCCATATCTCTTTATTTTGTTTAATTACCTGTAAAAACCGTGATCACTTAATTTTTTAATCAAAAAGGAAGCCATTGCAAAGTAATAAAATAATAATGGAATAAACAAACGCATAATTTTAGGAACGTCACAACAAATCAAAAATAAAAGTGATACAGAACAAGATCTGCGGTAACAAAATGAGCGACGGCGAGAATCACATCAAATCACAAATGAAAATGACACGTAACGACAATCTATGGTTTGAGAAAAGGAACAGCGAGAATCACAATTAATCAGAAACAAAAATGATGCACAAAGGAGGTGGCACTTATAAGAAATGTAACAACGAGTAACGAAACGAATCGCAAGCGAAGATGATGCCCAATGGAATATTTCATTAGCAACAAAGAGAATTACAATAAATGGCAAAGAAAATGATGTACAATCTGTAATTAGAAGACATGCAAAACCAGCATGATCAATTGAATAGGAAGCATTCTCAACGTGATCAAATTATAGTGATTTTCTTTATTGAATACTAAAGAACCTTAACAAGGGAACGAAAGAACGTCTTGTTTTAGCTTAAAAAAATAATTAAATAAAATTATTGCTGGGATTGTCGATCATCTCCTATGAGAATACAAATCCAACAAAAGTTATGAATTTGTGTAGCATAAGAATGGAGGAATTGAATCCACGTTAGAATTTCTTATTTCAATTGAAACTACTGATTTCCCACCTCATGACTTAGAACTGAAGAATAATACGATTATTATGCTAATGCATAATTAGAGAATCAGATATGAACAAGCCTGCCAAGTGACAGGTGAGAGTGGCCGATCGAAGCTTAGTCTCCTGGTATTGATTTCTTATCAACTCAGATTCTACCAAATAAGGCAAAGAAATGTCTGTAGCAGCACATGAAAGGTTTATAACATAAGTGGATCCTTCCCAAAATAGTAGCTTTCTGAAGGTATGCTTTCAAATCCTGATTAACACTTCAAAAAAGGACCAATAAAAGTCAAATTCCAGGGAAATGCAAAAAATAAAACGAGAAAATTTCGAAATTTCAGAAGTACAGTTTTGAAATGAGTGGAGACGGGCAAACAATTAGGGGGGGGGGCAAAACTTTAGAAAAAGGATCAATAACAGGCGAACTGGCGAATTACATGGGAATTTAAAAAATAACAAGAAAAATCTCAAAATTCTAGAAGTACAGTTTTGGGGTAGGGGGGGGGAGGTATACGGGGACAAAAACATAGAGGGGAGTAGGAAAACAAAACATCAAAAAAGCATCAAAAGCAGGCGAATTAAATGGAAATGCCAAAAAATAATACGAGAAATCTCAAAATGCCAAAATCACAGTTTTAGGGTGGGGAGAGACGGGTAAACACTTAAAGGGGGAGGGAATAAAACTTTAAAAAAAAATCAATAGCAGGCAAATTACATGGAGATACAAAAAAATAAAATAAGAGACCCCCCGAAATTCAAGAAGTACAACTTTGGGGGGAGACGGCCAAACAGTTAAAGGGGGGGTGCAAAACTTCAAAAAAACAGGATCAATAACAGACGAATTGCCTGGAAATGCAAAAATTAACACGAGAGTCGAGAAATCTCGAAATTCCTAAGGGACAGAAATATGCTGAAATCGCTATAATTTTTCTGACATTTTCTCATATTTCCGTATAAAAATAGTTTGTTTAATTCCGGTAACTTTCAAAATTTGATCTCTTACTCCTAACATAATTCGTACAAACTTATCCAAAACACTTTAAACTTTTAAACGAAAGCAAGAAGGCGAAACCCTATCTTCGCACACTGGCAAGGACGAGGAACAGTCAATAAATTAATGGGGAAAAAGTCATAATTCATAATGGGGAAAAAGTCAAGAGCAGAGACAAATTGAATGACACGAACATAACATAAAAGTAAAAAAAAACGGAAAAAATTACCTTTAAATATATTGAAGGGCTAGTTATGGTCAATTAACTAATCAGAAAAAAAAAGGAATAGAGCGAAGAGAAAAACTGACTCACACACCCATACTTGTAAACAGCTGACCCCATCCTGGCATAAATTGTGGCTCCCTGAAGAAGAATAGTAAAGTGGTACCAATCCATACACACATTGTCACTATTTCTTCATATCGAATCGGTCCAAGGCCCTGGTGTTGGGACTTGATGAAGCTGCGAACCTGCCGACTTTGACTATCGCTGTCTTTTTTCCTAAAATGATCATAAGAAAATCTTTTTCCCTGGATAGCTCTTGTGACATAAAGAAAAGAGGAAAAAATAGAGAGAAGGAGAGAGTACGAGAGGGAATACCACAGTGCTCCCCTTTTTCAAAAGGTATTTGTAAATTGTCTGAAAGTATATATAGTTTTAACAGATTCCAAAGAAACCTAATGTTTATTTTAGATTTCCAAAGTAAATCTATATTATCATTGATAGCAAAAAAGAAGAGAACAAGAGAATAATGGGATATCACTACCAGGTGGAAAATTATTAATCGATTCGAATAGAAAATACATATTATTTCAAGATGAAAAATATCGCAATATACTTGTTCAATAAAACCATAACACATCGAATATTATTGACAGATGGATCTTCACACAGAAAGAAAAATGAGTGACTCCCTCCTTTGTAATAAATGCAATGGAGCATCTCTTAAAGAGATACTTCCAAATCTGGAACTAAGAATTAAAAATTTCAGGAATCTAGTCCCCTTTCTAAAGGAAAAAAAACTCAAAAGCCTCCTCCCCAAACCAACGCTCTTTGCTCTAAAGTATTACTTTTTCCTCAACTCTTTAAGAAAGCTGTTGGTTCAGAGTAAGGAATGTTTTTAGAGTACTATGAAACGTAAGCACAAAGAGCAGAGGTTTCAGGAGGAGGCAGCCCCTCAAAGGTACGGGACAATTTCTACTACTTCTAAAGTAGAGAGAGAGACAGAGAGAGAGGAAGAGAAAGAGTTCTTTTATATTGGGTACTCTTAAAGAATTGGAAAAAAGAAAAAAAAAACGGATACTTTAAACATTCACAACATGAGTATAAGTAGCAAGTATATAGTAATATGACAATGAAATAAGGAACACACAGTTATTGTGGATTTGTGTTTAGTGAATGAATACAAAGAAAATTGCAGAATACTTTCGCAAAGACTTCCAGCTGATAGTTGGTGCTTGTAGTTTCTGCCGGCATATCTTTTTTCGAATATCCTCAGCACAGACAGTTCCAGTTCTTGGGAGAAAAAAAAATAAAGAACTCAAAGCGAACCGAATCCATATCTTTTGATACTTCAAGAAGAAGATGAGGAATTTGAAAAACCGCTTTCTGAGAATTAGAAAAAATGTACTTAAAATACAATTCCAGGCACATTTGCATTACCAGATATTTAACAACATAAATATGAAATTGAATAAAACAGAAACTCAAATTATATTTGGCAAACATCTCTGAGGGCATTCCCCTATAGGGTCGAACCCCTCTTAAAGATTACAATTCTGTGCGCCTATGTTTATGGGGAATTCGTTGTCGATTTTTTTTTTTCAATTCAATACATGGCTCAAACTTCTTTTGGATAAAAAAAGAATGAAGTGTCTTATGCTTCAAACCCAATAACAGCTAAGGGAAGAGCAAAAATGGGGGAGAAGATAGGAATTGGTTTAGAAACAGTTCATGGCAGGCAGTGTCAGAATGGGGAGTGTATTCTGGGGAAAATTTTTTCCATACAAGGGTTTATCATTAACTAATAATATCTATGCAAATATAAACCAATGAAATTAAAATATCCTTTTAAATACGGAAGTAAGGATGTAAGGAAGTAAGGAGTTCTTACGTCTACGCTTATGGGGAATTCATTGTCGACCATTTTTGCATTTTTTCAATTCAATACATGGCTGAAGCTTCTTTCAGATATTAAAAAAAAAAAAAAAAAAAAAAAAAAAAAAAATTATGTCTTACGCTTCAAACCCAATATGAAGCCACTGAATCCAAATCCAAGCAAATGCCACGTTGATTATCATAAGTGGCGTACAAAATAGCATCCAAGAACCATAGCTCAACAAATTCTGAGTTGGGTACTTCCTGCAACAAGAATGAAACTTATTATGAAGCAAAATTTTAACGAATATTTTTTGCCACAGATGTAGAAGTAAACAATCTGAATTAAAAGTTATCTTTCTTCGCATCCAACTCACATCTGGAGGCAAAAGTCTTGTCCTAAAGTCTAAGAGTAAGACCCCAAACAACCCTATACACGTGCCTTATCACAAAATGCAATTAGGAATTTGTCCCACCAGTTTGGCATTTTGGGAGGAACTAAGTTATAAAAAAAAAGGTCAATTAGACACAGTTATTTCGTCACGATAAATTTGCTGATATTCCTGCAAGGATAAAGAACAGTACTAAATATAGCTTATAACGACATTGAAGGCCCTTGTTTTATTTACTAATATGAGTTTCATTCGATATTATAATTTGGAAAACATATAAGTTATTACACATAAATATTGAAGCTACAACGATACAAATTATTTTGATAACAAAATATATTTAATAAACCATTTTATAGTACATTAAGATGGTGAAAAAATGCAAAATTGCAATATTTTGGACAGAAATGCACCGATTTAATAACATTGCGTACTCGTCTAGCCTGATTCGCTGCTGTATCAGTTATTTCATACTTCCAATTCTTAAAGTTTAAAATCTAAACAAAATTCAAAGAATTCCAAATTTCAATCTCGAATTTTCATTTAAAAAAAACAAAATAGTCTCTACCTGACCAACTAGAAAAAAATACCGAAGTTAAGACACGGATATACTTGTTTCATCACATTTTTCAAGCATAACAAGCTGTGATCGAGTATGAGACAAAAAATTGAAAAAAAACTTCGTGATTCCTAAATTTGGCTAATTTCAAGTGGGCTAACTTTACATTTTTCATTTGAATAAAATATCCTCTGGCGGTAAAAACTAATATATCTAGGACACATATTTGGTTTCATTGAACCGCTATATATGTGAAAACTTATGAAAATTCTGTCTTTTAGTTGCAGAAAGCCAAATATGCTTATGGTATAGTACAGTATAGTTATAGTAGGCTATAGTAGTTATGGTAAGGTATAGTATAATTTCAGAGTTTGTTAAAGCTTTCAGGGGCTGCTCAATCAGAGACCAATAATGTTCAGTGCTGCTCAATCAGAGGCAAAAAGTAGCCTCCGGTTTTGAATTTTTGAAATGAATTAATTTTCAAAAAGAACAAAAACTTGTGAAACGGGCTAAATTATAGTGAAATTTTGGATTTTTAGAAAACCCGAAAAATGCCTACCCAGTCCAATGTATCAGAAGACAATATATAAAGTCAAGTAATTTAATAGGTTCCCATGATTTTTTGCGAATTCACAAACCCTCATATTTTCAAGGAAAAAAACTTCGCTCCAGAAAAGTAACTAAAAAATTAAAAAAAAAAAAAAAAACATGCAAAAAACTTCAACAAAAATTAAAAAGACTTTACTCAAAGACCCTTTTGAAAAAAGGTACTACAAATAAAACATAAACAAAAACTTAAGCACAAAAAAAAAACATAAACACAAAACATAAACACAAAAACATAAACGAAAACAATAAAACATAAACTGAACAGAGTATTACTATAGAATAAAATACAGCACAGCAAACATAGACTTGCTAAATTGCATTGTTCCCCGGCTATTTAATGAATTAAACCAAATTTGACTACTTATATTACAAGTTTGACGATATTTTGACATTTTTGACAACTTTTGCCAGTGTATTAAAAATAGTGATATATCAATTTGGATCAAATATACTCAGGATTTAAAAACAATATATTTGGTAAATACATAACTATGGCGCGTTAAACCAATATTGAGATGAAGTATAATTTTACACTTGCATATACAGCATAGACTTGCTAAATTGTATTAATCACCGGCTATTTAATGAATTAAACCCAATTTGACTACTTATATTACAAGTTTGACGATATTTTGACATTTTTGACAACTTTTGCCAGTGTATTAAAAATCGTTAAATATAAATTTGGATCAAATATACTCAGGATTTAAAAACAATATATTTGGTAACTACACAACTATGGCGCGTTAAACCAATATAGAGATGAAGTATAATTTTACACTTGCATATACAGCATAGACTTACTAAATTGTATTGTTCCCCGGCTATTTAATGAATTAAACCAAATTTGACTACTTATATTACAAGTTTGACGATATTTTGACATTTTTGACAACTTTCACCAGTGTATTAAAAATCGTGATATATCAATTTGGATCAAATATACTCAGGATTTAAAAACAATATATTTGGTAACTACACAACTATGGCTCGTTAAACCAATAATGAGATGAAGTATAGTTTCTCTGCAGTGAGGATTTACAATATTGTAGCACCTTCACTCTGAATCTGCTAAATATGCTAAACTTTTAGCTGAATTTGGACATCATATCAGGTAAATTCTATATACTTTTAGCAAAATTTTCTTATTTTTTAGCCGAATCAAAAATAAGGGCACCAGTGTATGCTATGCAAATTTTTTATATATTTAGCACGATTTGTTATTTTTTAGCTAAATCTTTAGCTGAATACAAGCGATTTTGGCACATCAGACAATGTCAATTTAGTTTGTTTTAGAAGTGCCTCCTAACTTGTTAACTTTAATTTGTTCGGTTTTGAGTAGAAATAAGAAAAAACAAGTTTTTCAACTGAAAGTAAGGAGTGACATTAAAATTTAAAACGAACATTATTCCGTGTTGGGTTGTCCCCTCCTTAACCCCACGCTCTTTACGCTAGAGTTTGACTCTTTCTCACAGCCCTATTTTTTAAAACAATCCATAAAGAGCAGGGCGTTGAGGAGGGGACAACCCCTTTCACATACGGAATAATTTCTGTTCGTTTTAAATTTTAATGTCGCTCCTTACTTTAAGTTGAAAAACTTTTTTTATTTAATTTCTGAACGCTTTTGAACTAAAACGAATTTAGCTATTATTTTTTTTTTCTTTTTGCTAAATTGCTTTCTCATAGTTTTGATCGGACGATTTGATAAAAAAAAATAGGTGGGGGAGGAGTCCCGAAAAAGTCCCCCAAAAAACGTTTGTACACTTCCCCATAACCATTACTATATGTAAAAAAGGGTCAAAGTTTGTAAGTTGCAGCCCCTCTCCCAGGGACTGTGGGGGATTAAGTCGTCCCCAAAGATATAGTTATTAGTTTTACGACTATGCTGAACAAAATGGCTATCTTAAAATTTTGACCCGGTGACTTAGGGAAAAAAATTAGTGTGCGAGGGGGCCTAGGTGCCCTCCAATTTTTTGGTCACTTAAAAAGGGCACTAGAACTTTTCCCTTATAATGAGCCCTCTCATGACAGTCTAGGACCACTGGGTCGATATAATCACCCCTGGGGAAAAATAAATAAATAAAAAAACACGTATCCGTGATTTATCTTCTGGCAAAAAATACAAAATTCCAAATTTTTGTAGATAGGAGCTTGACACTTCTACAATAGGGTTCTCTGATACGCTGAATCTGACGGTGTGATTTTTGATTAGATTATATTACTTTTAGAGAGTGTTTCCCCTATTTTCTAAAAAAAATGGCAAATTTTCTAGGGCTCGTAACTTTTGATAGGTAAGACTAAACTTGATGAAGCTTATATAATTAAAATCAGCATAAAACCAAAATTTTTTTTGAGTTTCAGATGCTATTGAGCCGGGTCACTCCTTAGTAAAGTTCGTTACAACGACCTGTCAGATGTTCAATTTGAGAACTATCAAAATAGGTCGAGGTACATATTTTTAGCAAAAAATTATTATTTTTTAGCCGAATATTGACACAGGTTAGAAAAAAAACTAACTCTTCAAAAATTCCTGTCCTCTAAACGAGTGCCAAACAGTTCCACCAATTTAGCATGTTTTTAGGCAAACTTTACAACTTTTCAATTTTTTTGCTCAGTTTTGAATAAATATTCGAATTCAGAGCATCAAAATAGGAGAAGTCACAAATTTTAGCAGGCATTTTAGCTGAATATTGAACACAGTTCAAAAAAATGACTTACTCTTCAAAAATTCCTTTCAGAATGAAATTGGGGGAAGAGCCAGTAATTGTCCCGGTGCCACCTAAACTTGATGAATATGCTGTGGCTAAGAGAATAGTTCTTCGCAAATTACTGCCAGCTTTGGAAATCCTGCAAATAAATATACTAGATAAGATGCTTACTTTTAGAATAGATGTCAAAGAATGGTGAAATTAAGGAATTTTTTGAGGGGATATGCTGCTGCCCGCAGGTATTTTGGGGGTCTTCTTCGAGAAAGCAAACTATTACATGAGTACGTTTTATAGAGAATGGCGTGGAATCATGGAAAGCAGTAGCTTTAATTTGTTGGATGTTATCACTTTTTATTCGTGTTTTTTTGTGATTATGTATTTATTTAGTATACCAGCCAGACCCACACCCAGACCCTTCCATAGCGTTTGATGCCATTTCTGCACACTGGGAAGAACTGTGTCTCTTCCTTCAATAAATAGTAATAAAGGATATGGGAAAATATGAAAGCTCGAAAAATGAATATCATCTTTATTTTAAGTCCCCTGACAACTAAAACTCAGACTTGTGTGATGTATTTATATGATTCTGAAAGGTTTTTTTCAAATGCTGCAAATTTGACAGTTAGTTAAGTAGCGTTCAAGTTTCGTTTTCAGGACAAAAAGTAATTTAAATGAACAATGATTAAAATCGTAAGTTATTACGAAAAAATTCTGAAATTCTGAAAGGTTTTTCAAATGCTACAAATTCGAGAGGCAGTTAAGTAGCGTCCAAATTTCATTTTCAGGACAAAAAATTAATTACCCGAACAACGATTAATACCGTGCGTTATTATAAAAAGAAAAAAGCCTTATTGGCTTATTTCAAGTTGATTTAAAAGAGAACAAAACAGATTTTTTATCTTCGTTTTGATTCTACTTAGACTGAAGTGATTTTATCAGTTATTGAGATTTCAAAAGTTTTTCAAGAGCCTCATAAACTTTAGGAATGGAACAAGACAATTTAGTAAAAAGAGTACCAAAAAGTGAATGGTTTTCTGCCTTTTTTAGGTAGAAAAGTGTACCCTCCTAAATTTTAACATCAAAAATTACACCTGGTCATATTACTTTAAGATATAGCTCATCTGATATTTCGACACTTTCTGAATTTTGATATCGTAGACTTGGCGCAAAACCATGAAAACGAACTGGAAATACGAATTTCGATGAGCTCAGCATCAGCATCAGCATCAAGCTCTTCGATGAGCCCAGAGCGAATACACCATCAAGCTTAAAGATATTTCTATCTAGAACTTGGAGTAAATTTTAAAGTAAATCCTTTCTATAAAATTGAAGCAATATTAATATCAACCTCTAATATAACTATCATCCATATGCATAAATATCAACCGCATGTAAAAACATAGGTAAATTTTGCCTCAGTTTTAATTTGATCCATTCAATATGTCGATACTTTCTTGACTTTGAAATTGCAAACTCGGCGCGAACTCACGAACAAAAATCGCGGAATGAATGAGCTCAGCACCAAAATCGCAAAAATACCTAATGTGAGTCTACCATTAAGCTCAAAATAAGTTTAACCTAAATTTTAGAGCAAACTTTAAAGTAAACCCTTTCTATAAAAATCAAAAATTATTGATCTATAGTCTTTCCATAAATCTTTCTGTAAAATAACAAAAATTCACTAGATATAGAAAAATTTTACCTCATTTTTGGGCTTGATCCATTTAATATACCAGCATTTTCTTGACTTTCACCATCTTTAGCATTCGTTTCTTCTGAATTTGTTTCCTAGAGATAATAAAACGAAGGATACATAATATATATAACAAATACACATAACAATAATACAGATAATACACAAAAAATATAAAATCCACATATGGTAATAATAATACACATATTATAATAAAATAAATAAATGAAAGCTTACGAGGCTAGAAACTCAAATTTATCTCCCAAAGATAAATTACAAAATCAATCTAAAGGAGTTCGGCATGATGTCTTCTATGGTTCTTAATTGGTTGATGGTCACTATTTTGCTTTTGGCCTTGTGCTTTTTATTTATATTTTTATATTTTAAATAGAATACAAATTTACATTTTTTCCTATATAAAATAATTTACATTTCTAACTTATATTTTATATTGCCAAAGCACAGATATAAGATTTTTACCAAAAACTGTTTTTCAATATTATATTTATATTGAGTACCAAATATTATTATATATTAAAACCTCTTTTGATTTTAATTTCAATCAAGACCCGGTTGCCTGCTCTAATGAAAACACTTTCAATCATCTTGTCAAATTGGTTTTAGAGAAAAGAAAAAATTAATAATAAAACCAGTAAACTTTTAGTTAAGGACAATGAAAACAATTAAATTTTTGTCTAATCTAAAAAAATAGCATGACCCCTGGAGACAAACTTAGAGCGTCTTATTTGTAGGTTTTATCTGGACGCCTTGTAAAGATCAACCTTAAGTTTTAGTGCAGCAGGTGAGAGAAATTATTTAGTACAACACTGGGTGAGCAGCCTATGTTGGGTTAATCAAATTAAAGTACTTTGATACTAATTTCATGCAAACATAAAACTGTCTCTTTATGTTCAATAGGACGGAGAAAGGAGCTTTCATATTTAGTATGACGTTAAGCTTACGAATGAGGACGGAGAAAGCAGCTTTCATATTTAGTATGACGTTAAGCTTATTTGTCTGAATTTATTTGTATACCATGAATACTTCCTTTTGTCACACAAACTACATTCACAGGGTTCAAGGATAATTTCCTTTCAAAATTCCTCTTCAATGACGATTTTTTCTTTTGTTTGTGTTTACTTTTTATTTTCGGTGATATACCACGCGCTTAAGTATGCCATTAGGCATTTGCGCTGTTTGTTTAAATGGTTTAATTCTTGTTGTATATAAACATGTATCTATCTAAAAAAAAAAGAAAAAAAAGACGAATAAAAAAAAATCTGTTTTTTGTAAAGTTAAATGTAATTGGAAAATCACCCATCTAGCCTTCCTGTCTGTCTAGTTCCCTAACGTATGCTATTTCTTGCAATTCTTCTTATATATGGGATCCCAGTTTCTTATGGAAATAGGTACTACAATCCATGATACAGAACAAGAAAGTATTATAGCAGAGGAATAGTTTGAACTCCATTCCACACAGGCTTCAGCTAATTTTAAATGAAGAGGGAAAGTATATCTAACGATGGTTAATATCTCTTTATGGATATTATATAAACGAAATACTTTCAAAACAAAAAGTAAAATTAATGTGTACTTTCTTTCATTTGTTTAGGGAAAGAGGGGTTAAAATCCCAAGTTCTACCCATGGGTAAGCTATGAAACAATTTGACAGTAATAAAGTGATCCTTGTCATTGATACTTCATCCTTCAATCCTTGCTTTGATACTTCAGAATATGATTACTCAAATTGACTATTATCATTTTAGTTCATGAATGTCTTACTTATTTATAGTTTTTACTGAGACAATCCACTTCATTCTCAGGATAATTTTTGCCCCTTCAAAAAGTTAAACTGTAGCCTATTATCATTTTCGTCGCTAAGAGCCTTTTCAAACTGTGTCTACAATAAATTTACCAATTGTTCCAAATCTAAAAAAAAAGTGATAGACAAACTATAACCAAGGAGATGATGAAATTACAGGTTATATACCCCATATAATGTGGATATACAGGTACTATACCCCATATAATTCTTGAACAACGGCATCAAGGACAGGAATCATAATAGTTGTAGCAGCTGTATTGGACATCCACATGGACAAAAGCATGGTTGTCAGCATGAAACTTAATAGCAACCTGTAAATGTATGATAAATATAAAGTAACTTTAAATGTTTCATAATATGTGATAATATATCTGTTTCCAGAGGGCTGTTTTTTTTTCAACAAATATCTTACCACTGCATGACTTGCAACCAGAATGCAAAATGTTTCTTAACATTCACAGGTGGTTAAAATTTTTAGGTTAATGGCGGATTGATCACAGAAGACATCTACTTTGAGGCAATAAAAACTTGATGGCCATGTTGTTGTAATGGAACTTCAAATTTTATGAATTTTAATAGAGTTTAAGTTAAATTTTACTTTCTTAATTCAAGGTCACGTTGTTACACCCAAAAGCAAAAGAAATACAACATATTATGCCCAAAACAAAGATAATACAGGGCTTGAAATGGCAACAAATTATTCATTAACATTTCCAAACAATTCAACTTACTCTTGCAGTGAAATTAATTAACAAACAGAACGCTCAATTGGTGTGGAACTTGATTGGTTTATAAAAGGTAGGGAGGGCTATCAGCCATGATTTGGCAAAAACCATGTCAATACTCCACTCACATAAGGACACTGGGTGCTTACAGATTGTCAAACATGCATACAAATGGGCATGATCTCAAAAATGGCAATGGGTATTGAATTGAAACTTTCAGGGAATGGTAAGGTGAATGTTAAACTAAATCAAAAGACACTGCATGCATCCAAGTTTACAAGATAGCATATTATTAAATATAGCAAGGACAGTTAGGGATATGCAGTTGGAACCTTCAGACAGTTTTAAGGGGGTGTTGAAAATACCTCAGGAACAGTTCATGGAATTTAATTGAAACTTTCATGGAAGGTTGAGGAGGATGTAGAACTAATTAAAAAGAAAATATGTGCACCCAGTTTGTCAAAATGATGTGTTCAATATTCCAGAAAAGGTAAAGGTACTGAGTTTGGACTTTCAGAGGGTGTTCAGAGGGGTTTTGTAATTATAAGGCATTATATCCATCCAGATTGTCAGAATAGCACCTTTTCCGTGTCCTCACATCAAAAATCACAAATAAAAGAGTTTAAAGAATTTGAAATAACAAGGCTTGAGTGATGCCTCTGATATATATTCATTCTCTTCTTCTATTTTTATTCTATAAGTAATATTTTGAACATTATCTCATGAAGATTCTTTTTGGTATATTATCTATAAATTATTATTGAATCAAAATTTTAGTTGAAGAACCATTCCAAATCTTAATTTCAAATTAACAGAAATTTACACATTAATGACATTGACTTGATTCAAACCCAGAACTCATATCACCTTATGCAACTTAATAATTTAAATTAGAATCTGATATTTAAATTTGTAAGCAGAAAATCTGAAGGACTGAAGAACTTTTCTTTATATTAACCAAGAATAAAACTTTGGCAACCAAATGAAACCGAAATTAATTTTTAAGAAACTTTCCAAAATAAGTTTCTCAAAGAAAAGTTAAAAGCAACATGAAAACTTATGACAAGCAAAAATAAAGTACCATAATATTTCAAACTTAACACTGACTCAATCTTACTGTCAAGGAATAAATGAAAATCCCCCCTCCAAAAAAAAATTACACAGAAACACAGAGTCATAAGATAACATTTATTGTTGAAAATGGCTATCACAGCCCCAAATGGAAAAATTTGTACTTAAGTGTCAATAAACATCCATCCAGATTGTCAGAATAGTACCTTTTCTATAGGTTCACATCAAAAATCACAAATAAAAGAGTTTAAAGAATTCAAAATAACGAGGCTTGAGTGATGCCTCTGATATATATATTCATTCTCTTCTTCTATTTTTGTTTTATATGTAATATTTTGAACATTATCCCATGAAGATTCTTTTTTGTATATTAACTATGAGTTATTGCTGAATCAAATTTTTAGCTGAAGAACTATTCCAAACCTTAATTTCAAATTGACAGAAATTTATACATTAATGATATTGAATAGAATCAAACCCAGAACTCACATCACCTAATGCAACTTAATAATTTAAACTAGAATCTGATATTTAAATTTGCAAGCAGAAAATCTGAAAAACTGAAGAAGTATTCTTTAAATTGACCAAGAATAAAACTTTGGCAATCAAATGAAACAGAAATTAATTTTTAAGGATCTTTCCAAAATAAGTTTCTCAAAGAAAAGTTAAGAGCAACATGAAAACTTATGACAAGCAAAAATAAAGCACCATAATATTTCAAGCTTAACACTGGCTCACTCTTACTGTCAAGGAATAAATGAATCCCCCCCCCCCAAAAAAAAAAATACATGGCAGCACAGAGTCATAAGATAAGATTTATTGTTGAAAATGGCTATCACAACCCCAAATGGGCAAATTCGTACTTTAGTGTCAATAAACAAAAAAGAACCAAAAACAAACAACTACAACAAAATATAAAAAGGTGTCAAATAAGTAATGTCAATTTCTCAGCTATATTTATTTCTAACATCTTCAATATGTAAACAACCAATATAATGTAACTGACAAACAAATTTTTTTTTTATGGTGGCTTTCTTTCAGTTTTAAAAGTTTTAATTATGAATAATACCTAATCAGTGACTACCTTCTACTATGTTTTGGTGTACCATTACCTAAAAGATTGCAATTGTTAACATCATTGTGGGTTTTATATTCCATATTTATTTTCCATGTATTTCCTCTTTGAATCTTTCCTTACTCTATATATCCATTGTGCCAAAATTATAGATGTGATCAAAAGATATTTCTTATGAATGGTTATAGCTATACTATAGCTTAAAAAAAACACTTCAATATAAACAATGATATAAACAGCAAATTAAAAATGAACAAGTGAATTAGAGTGAAACAAACTAAAAGTCAAGGAAGCTTCATCAAGTGCAACTATACATTCTTAGATTTAAAATATACCATACCATCTAACATTTAAGTTCAAAGAAACCAATATTCTAAGTGCCATTCTTCTATGCAAATTTGAGTGTTCCACAGCTAATGCACTAATTAATGCTCCAATGTACATCATTGTAGTATCCTTCAGGTAAGAAATACACACTGCATGTGTGCTAAGAACACCATACAGAGGCAGAAGGACAACTGGTAGAAGACTTGTCACAGCTATAGGCAAAGATTCGGTCATCCATAAAAGGGAAATGGTCACTATCACTATGCCACATCTTGAAGCCTGTAAAAGGGTAACTGAGCCACCTCTTGAATCTGGCAAAGGTAAATTGGGCAAAGCATTAACAAATGTAAACAGAAAACTAGAAAAAACATCTATTTTTAAGCTATGCAAGATTTGTCTAAAGATTCCTTAGACAAATAAACCTACCTTTAAAAAAATTTTCTTATCTTTTTTTAAGGAATAGGGTTAGGAATCCCTATTCCAGCAAGAAAAGGGGATTCTTGCTTTCAAGGAAAACTGTCTTCACAGGATACTGAACATTAACTAGAATGACCTGGTAACATATGTCATGTGCCAGTGAAGATGGCACTACTTGGGACACATAATCTGTATGGCAGAAGACTCCCTTCTGCGAAGGTAAGAGACTGAAGAAGGTAAGGGTTAAAAGGCTGATTAGCTCTACAGAAGCGTTACTATATCAAATCTACTGCACATTTTTTGTCTAGTAAATAGCAAAACTTTTTGTTTTGTAATTTCTTAGAAATTTTATGTATTAGAAGATTATAAATTTTGCTTATTTTTACATTTTGTTTAATATATATATTTATTTATGTACTGTCTTGATTTTATTTTAGTTTAATTTGTTGGAGATTGTTTGACAGAAAGTACTATAGTATTGTAAATGGTAAAATTGGTCATGGCAGAGTTAGGTGTTTTATGTATTTTACTGTAATTTTACAAACCATGATAAATTGGTATTTTACCTATTTTACTTATACTATTTTGAAAACATATTTTGCAGCACTTTGTTAATACCATCATGCAAAGCTACTGAAAGGCTAGGAGAAAGAGGTTTGGATATGATATTGTTATTTTTACTGGAGAAACAGCAGGGTGAAAAAAAGTGTTTGTGATTGAGTGATTGATTCATATTTGACTAACCCTTCTCTTATTTACATTTGCTTCCTCTCTTTTAGTGAGGAGTTTATATATTCTTACCACTAAAAAAAAATACAGATAGCATTATCATTTGACCTGTGCAAAGGGCATTTTTTGTACAGCTATTGTTTGCCTACTGAGAAGAGTGCCTACAGGTAGAGACCAAGAGCCAGGGGTTTAAAGGAATGGTTAAATTCACTTCATTAGCCTCATTAGATCTTGGACCTTATGGCACTTTGGAGAGCTTGGTCAGCTCCATTGCAGCTATAGGGAAAGGAACATTTTCTTGATGGGCAATCCTTAAACTTCAGACTGTTGAACATATTTTGGCATAAATTGCCATCTGTCAATTGAAGACTACCATCACAATTTGTACATTCAGGAACTTCAGTACATCTACTTTCTGTAGACAATGAGTCATTACCAAGGCAATTGGGGCACCCTAATTCAGTGAATGAACAGTAGTTAGATGAATGACTAAGCTTAAAACATTTTGAGCATTGGAGAGGCTTTTTTGGTATATTTGATGAGCTAGTGTTAAAGGGACTAGGAATAGTGTTAAAGGACACATTGAGTATAGGCTACATTCATCTTTTACAAACAACTCAATTGAGAATTAAAATATTAGCCTAAACTAAATATGGACAAATATTTTATAGGTTGATTATCAAGTAGGTTTAAACAATAGCCCTAAAACAATCTACTTGGCTAGCATAGTTCAAAAGAGCTACGAAGTTAAGCAATTATTTCCGCACTGAAATTTACCTCATCTGCAATAAAAAGACATAAGATGAGCGAAAATATTAATATTGTCAGAGAAAATAGTGCTTTCCAATAAGGAATTATGTTTTTCAGCATTGTTGTCTAACCGAAGCATTCTTTTGATTCAAATTTATGTTATTAAATTAAACAGGCTTGCCGAACCAAAAATAAGATATCATAACAAAACCCAAATGGAACAGATTACTTCATTATCAAATTTTCCCATTAAACCAGCTAAAAGTTGAAATCTCATTTTACTCTTTTGATTTTTACATTAATTTTGTCGTAGGACGGTAATTTGTAAGTTGGGCTCATAGAAAACGACTGAAATTCAGATCCAAAATTTATCATCAGGCCCAGTTTTCATTTCATTTACGAAAGTTTTACTTAACCCCATCTACAAACAAACTAGGTTCTCAAAACAAAGTTAAGGAGCATGAGTGGTACAAAAAAGTTTTCAACATGTTTATAAAAAAGGAATATCAAAGTGCAAACTCTAGAACATCAAATATTATAAATTCTAAGCCCACCATCACACTTTCGTAGAACTATTCCAAACCCCCATTTGAAACTCTTCGAACCTTATTGTCAGCGGGAAAGGTCTTTCTATTAGAAAAGTGAAAAATTGAAAAAGAATAAGTTGCTAAAAATCAGTTTAGAAAGCCCGTGTTTACATTAATTTCTTTTTCAAATTTTCCCTACTATTATTTTGAAATTTATGTTCTTTGGCTGCATTTATCATATACATAATAAAATTATCATTACAGTTATTATCTTACCTTATTACCTTAATTCGTACTTCAGAGCAATAAGGTCCAATGGATCTGTGTTTCTTTGTAAGTGATGATGATGACTGACATCTGTTACTGATCTGGATCTTGCCAGTAGTATTTCCAGCTCCTGCATGACCACTCGCTACCTGACTCCTTGAAAGTTATAAGTGAGGTTGCTGACACTGTATACTCCGAAAGGGAATTCCAGTCGTTGACAATTCTTTCGGAGAAGCAGTTTTGACGCATTCTAGTGGTCACATGGCATTAGGAAGTTTCTTGAATGGCCTCTTCTACGAGATTGGTAGGATATATTCAGGTCAAGGAGACTAGATGTGTCATTAGAGAGTTTACGGGTAAGCACTTCGTCCGTGTCTGTGGCCACCTCGTCTGCGGTCGTACTGAATCACCTCGTCTGCGGCGGTACACCAGAGTAGGTAATTTGAGTTTTTTTTTAGTCTTTCATCGTAGGGGAGGTCTTTCAGCCTATTTACAACCTTGGTGGCAAGCCTCTGCAAGCCCTCAAAAAGTCTCGTGTCGCCTTTATATTGGGGATCAGCTATGGAGTTTCCAAAGTCAAGGTTCAGTCTTATGATGACCTTATAAAGTTTAAGAATGACTTAGGGTGATCTGCTTGTAATAGATCTCTTGAGTAGGCCAAGTCCTGTATTAGATTTAGAAACCACATTCCTTATGTGGGAGTGGAACTTGACTTGATTATCAGCGAGTACACCTAAGTCCCTTTCTTCATTGTGGGTTTGAAGGTCAATCCTTGTTCGCTTCTCAGGATCCCACATTGAGTACACTGTGTTTTCATTCTTTGATCCAAAGTGCAAGACACAGCATTTGCTGATGTTGAATGACAGTAGCCACTCTTCAGCCCACTCGTTTATATGGTCAAGATCGGCTTGGAGGCTTGCGCTGTGTGCTCGACCGAAAAGCTTAGAATCATCGGCAAATAGTGTGATATTGTTACTGACCCTGGTGGCTAAATCATTGATGTAAATCAAGAAGAGGGTTGGGCCAAGGACTGTACCTTGTAAGACACCACTGATGATATCGCAAGGTTTGGAGTATATCTTCTGACCACCTGATCCAAATCGTCTGACCCTTTGTGTGCGTTTAGTGAGAAAACATATGAGCCAACCGACCGTCATCTGGTTCAGGCCTGCAGAGAGAAGCTCTATGAGAAGCCTTCTGTGGGAAACATTGTCAAACGCTTTGGCTAGATCAAGGAGAATCAGGTCAAAAGGTATATCAGGGTCAAGGAGCTTGGTGATGATATTATAAGTTTCAAGTAGATTGGTTTCCACCAACTTATTGCGACGGAATCCATGTTGGCTATTAGAAAGTATCATGTGGGTTGTAAGATGGTCATGGATCGCATCATTAACGATTCTCTCAAGAAGCTTAGCAACAACAGACGTTAGGCTGATTGGTTTGTAATTTTCTGCTCTGGATTTGTCCCCTTTCTTGAAAATGGGGGCCACATGTGCCTCTTTCCAATCAGATGGAATAGTGCCGGAGTTAAGCGAAGATTGGAAGATGTTGTTAGGGGTGCAGTGATGATGCTTGCAACTTCTTTCAGTAGCCTCGGATGGATGTTGTCTGATCCAGCAGATTTGTTGGCATCAAGGTTTCAATTTTGGAGCACACATTTATGAAGCTACTGGCAATATTTTTGCTCAATAAGCTCTAAGTATGTTTAATTAAGGAAGCATGCAGTTAAGAAATATAGTTCAATAAAACTTTAAATTGTACATCAATCTGTGTCTATATTCATCTTTGTAACAGAAAAGAAATTTTTTCCCCACCTTTTGGAACAATTCCACTCACATGTTCAAGAGGGTTTTGTAAAACCCCAAGTTTCTATTATAAGATCTTTGGTTTATTTATGACAAAATGAATAGCTCATTGGATACATTTGGATAAAAGAGCGATGGTGGGGAGGGGGGCTAGCTACCATTGGATCACTTTTGGCTCTCAAAAAGGGAACTAGAAGGTTCAATGTCTAGTTATTCGAGTCCCCTCCAAAGTTTACCCCTTCCATAAAAACTTTATATGCCCCAAGGCATAATATACAACCCTTCCTCTGGGCTCTGGGGGGGGGTATATTGATCCCATTTTTTTTACCTGATTATTGGACTATCAAAAAATGGATATCCCAAAACTTCTTTTTAACACATTTGAGGAAAAGAGAGTGTGTGTGAGGGGGGGGGACTAGTTGGCCTCCAATCACTTTTGAATGTTAAAAAGTTATTTAGAACTTTCAACTTTCAATCAAATGGAACACCTCTGAAGTTTATGCAACCACAACTTACATAAAAACCTTATATGACCGGGGGCATGACTTACAACACTTGCCTCAGGGCTCTGAGGGGTTGTGTAGACCCCGGCGTTTTTGTTATTTGATCTTCAAAACATTTTGAACCAAATGGCTATTGAGTCTCAAAACTTTGAATCTCAAAATTTTGATTGGGTACATTTTGGGGAAAAGGGTATTCGGGGAGGGGGCTAGTTGCCCTCAAATCACACAACATAAAAGTTTGATTGGACGTGTTTGGGAGAATAAGGGTTGGTGATGGAGGGGCTAGTTGTCATTGGATCACTTTTTATTCTTAAAAATGGAACTATAACTTTGAATTTTTAGTGATTTGAATCCCCTCCGAAGTTTATGTGACCACGTGTTCCATATAACCTTATATGTCCCTGGGGCACACGTTACAACCTCTCCCCCTGACAGGGGGGGGGTCGTATGTTGATCGTGAATTTTTTGTTATCTGATCATTGGACTATTTAAAAAATGGCTATCTTGATTTGATTGGATTTATTTAAGAAACAGAAGGTGTGTGTGTGTGTGGGGGGTGTGCCCTCTGATCATCTTTGATTCTTAAAAAGGTAACAATAACTTTCAATTTCGGATCAAATGAGATACCCTAGAAGTTTACATTTAATCACTCCTTAAATAAGAACGATATAAGCCCCAGGGCATAACTTATGACACTTGTTCCTGGGCTCTTGGAGGTTGAGTTGACCCCAGCTTTTTTCTTTTTAAATCTGGTGTTTAAACTATTTTAACATAATGACCACGAACAAATTTTTATCTGATGGGCTTCAGGACAAAAAAGCGTGGGGGAGGCATAATTGCCCTTTGATCTCTTTTGACTCTTATGTAGTGAGCTCAAACTTGTCAATTTCCAAATATATATGTCCCCTCTGAAGTTTGTAGGAGCAACCCTTCTATATTAACTACATATATCCCAAGGGCATAACTTACAATGCCTGCCCTGGGGGGGGGGGTGTTAAACCAAGAGTTTTTGTTATTTAGTCTTTAAAGTGCTTTTAAATTTTTATTGGATGCATTTAAAGAAAAGAGAGCATGGAGGGGGGGCTAGGTGTCCTACAATCACCTCTGGCTCATAAAAAGGAAACTATGATTTCCGATTTCCATTCGAATGAGCCCCCTTTGAAGTTTATGTGACCATCCCTTCCATGTGAAGTGCCCCTGGGGGAAAAATAAAATATTAGAGCCTTATGGCCTTAGGACTAATGGAGAGAAACTAGTTTCCATCGTTTCATTTTTGACTCGCAAAAAGATAACTAGAACTTCCAATATCTAATCATTTGATTCCCCTCCTAAGTTTATACAACTAACTATTCGACAAAAACCTTATCTGGCGCCGGGGCATAAGTTACAAGCCTTCCCCTGGGCTCTGGAGGGCTATTTTTACCCCGAAATTTTGTTATCTGATGGTTACATTATCTCAAAGCAAATGGCTATCTTTAAGTTTTGATCATATATATTCGGAGAAAAAGGGGGTGTGGGGGAAGAGGAAGGGGGCAGACGCCATCCCATCATTTTTGATAACTCTTAGAAATTTATTCTAAAATTTTCGATGTCCTATCAATTGAGCCACTTCCGAAGTTTACGCGACCAGCCCTTACATAAAACCTTATTTACGCCCAGGCAATAGCTTACAACACGTTCCCCTGGCCTCTTTGGGGTTGCTCGGGCCCTGGAGTTTTGTTATTTAATTTCTAAACTATTTTGAACAAAACGGCTATCTCAAAGTTTTGGTTGGTGCATTGGGGAAAATTAGGGCCTTGGGGGAGGGGGGATAGTTGCCCTTCTACCACAATTGTCTCTTAACAAGGGCACAAGAAATTTTGATTTGCAATCAGATGAGAACTCTTAGAAGCTTGGACCACAATCCCTTCCGTAACAACCTCTTATGACCCAAGGACATAATTTGCAACACCTGCTGCCGGGTTCCAGGGGCTTTGTTGTCCCTGGAGTTTTTTTATATTATATCTTTACCATTTCGAACAATTTGGCTATATAAAAAGCTTGATTGGACACATTTAGGAAAGAAAGGGCTAGTTGCAACCTGTTTACTTTTGAATCTTAAAAAAGGAGTCATAAATTTCACATTCTAATCATTTGAGTCCCTCCAAAGTTTTGTGACCAGCTCTCCCATAAAAAGCTTAAATAACCACAGAGCATAAGTTAAATCCCCTCACCCAGGCTCGGGGATGTATGTTGACCCCAAAGTTCTTATTATCTGATTGTTGAACTATTTTAAACAAACTGCCTATCTCAAAGTTTTGACCGGCTACATTCTGCGAAAAAAGGATATGTGTGGGGAGAGTATATACCCCCTGATCACTTTTGACTCATAAAATGGTAACTGAAACCTTCAATTTTTAACCAAATGAGCCACCTCTGAAGTTTATACAACACTCCTTACATATCAACCGTATACGCCCCCGGGATATAACGTAAAGCACTTGACCCCGGACTCTGGGGGTTTTGTCGACTGCAGAGTTTTGTTATCTGATGTTTGGACTATCTTTAATATAATGGTTATCTCAAAAATTTTATTGGATGGGTTTTCGGATAAAAGGGCATATTTGGGGGACTGATTATCTTCTGATCTCTTTTGACTCTTAAAAGGTGAACTAGAACTTTCAATTTCCATTCAAATGAGCCTCCTCTTTGTTGTGTCGACCTTGAAGTAATGTTTATCTGTTCTTGGTCAATTTTTAACAAAACGGCTATATCGAATTTTTGGTTGGATGCATTTGGGAAAAAAGGGTATGGGTAAAAGGGGCAGTTCACCCCTAATCACTTTTGACTCTTAAAAAGGGAATCAGAAATTCCGATTTTCAATCAAATTAGCCTAATGCAAAGTTGACACAACCATCACTTCCATATGAAGTGCTTCTGGGGAAAGAATAAATAATAAGTAATTAAACTCTGGAGCCTTGTGGTCTGTATTGCAAACAGCGCCATGGCGTTCACCCTGATATGTTCTTAGGCAGAACCAACCATCCTTGGCAATTTTTGGGCTTTAATCATGCTTTTAACTTGCTTAACGTATTACTAGTAACAATTTTTTTTTATAGGAATTGTGTTCCAATTAATAAAAGAAGAGCTATGAAGGATTTAAATGAAAATCTCAACCAATTTAAAATTTGTTGGGAAGTATCATTAATTTATTTTGAGCGCAAAATTATAAAAAGAAAAACGAAACTAACACTAGCAGGTTTTTTTCTCTGAACAAATAACTGGGGAGGAATTGAGCGTTCGAATAAGTAATGGTTTTGAACTAAGAAAGACTCATAAATATTTCCTTTCATTTAAAGATTCCATTTAAAATTTATAATTGACCAGTCAGTTTCTTCATACAATATTTTTAATAGCCGATCTTTTTTCTGGGGGGGGGGGAGAAAATTCTGAGTAACGATTACGAACGGTACAATACGACTTTATAGGTAATTATGGAGAGGCACCATGGATTTTAAGATATTATAGGGAGCAGTTCTAGCCGATAAATTTCAAATTCTTGGAGCGAGAGTAAAAAAGGATAGAGCGGCCTCTGGTGGCGCAGTGGGTTTGACCTTGGCTTGGTAATACGGGACCCAGAGATCGAACCATAATGCAGGAATGTACTGCAGGGCCGACGCAGGGACCTTAGTAGTCAAGAAACGTTGTTAATCTGATACAATACAAAAAAGGATAGAGCTAAGTGTAGAAACAAGAAATGACAGAAGCATGGGTATAATCCTTGATAAGTAACTGGGTATAAGGAAACAATTATTAATTTATGATATGCAGAATAATCATAATTAACACATTTTGCATAAGGCTTTTTTTTTTTACTTTGTCCCCAACCCCTTTCTTAAGAAAACATTACTTCCTAATATGCAGAATAATGATAGTTAACATATTATGCATGCAGCCCTGCTATTTTCAACCCCTGCCTCCCTTGATGTGCAAATATAAAGCCTAAATTATCTATATCCTGTCTGCATCTCAGTTGTTTCAACATGTGTATTTGCAAGTTGAATCTACTGTGTCAAGACAAGAAGTGGTTTCAAAACAAGAAACAGTGGCTGAATGCATTCAAAATATATAATTTAGGATAGCCTATATATTTCTACTCTAGAGGAGAGAGAGGGTGTAGGCCTAGGACATTGGCTCAACATAAGGAAATATGTTAAGCAAATAATTCTTACTTCACTAGGTGATATATAGCTTTACAGAATAAATATAGTTGACACATTTTGAATGAGGAGAACCTTTATCTTCACTTCTTTTGTTGTTGTAATTTTCTTTAACAAATTTTTACAAAATAAGCATGGATTTAATAAGCATTTACTCCATTTTCAAATGGAAATTTAGCACCATCATTGCATATCCACTTATTTCTCAGATCAAATGTTAATAGAGAAAAATAATGAGAAGGTTGCTCAGTATGGTGGTTGGGCATTTGTTTGAGCACGTTTTTGAGACAAGAATAAACACAAAAATCTAGAAATATAGTAGAAAAAGTTCAAAACAGTTAAAGAAGCAAAGACTAAGGTTCTCCCTATGCAAAGTGTGTTAGCTATGAGTATTCTGCATACTATGAAGTAAAGAATTGTTATTGTTTCTTAACATGTTTCTTTATATAGAGCTGATGTCTTAGGCTTATACTTATGCCAAGGGGGTTAGGGGTAAAGTATATCAAGGTTGAATACAAAATCTGTTAACTATGATTATTCTGAATGTACTATGAAATGAAGGTAAGAATTTTTTTTTTCTTAGCATATTTCCTTCTCTCTGGGTAGTTCTCTTGGTAAATCTGCACATTTGGCAGGAGTGAGTTTAAAGTAGAAAGAAACCTCATGCAAAATATGTTAACTATGATTATTTTGCATATTATAAAGCAAGAATCAATTTCTTAACATGTTTCCTTATGTCCTATTATTTATCTAGACTTATATCTAAAGTATGTTTTATCTTGAAAAGTTTGCCTAATGGATGATAATGGATATTCAACTTGACAGGGGAAAATTTAACTACAACCCTGAATCCTAGGGGAATTATTGGCTAGGCTACCCCAAGATGCTATTTTTAATGTTATAATATTAAATTTCTAGCTAGGACTAGCCTGTATGATGAAAACACCATTAGATGTACCATTTGACACCAAGGTTGATTTAGAGTTTTTATCCATTGCCTTGCTAGTTAGAAGGTGAACACACCACTGGATAGCTCTTTCTAAATATACTATTTGTAGTTTTCAATGTAATTTAGCTAGGACAGAAGTGAATACATCACTTGATGCCATTTGTATGTTCTTTTATAATTTAATAATTGCTTCTGGGGGAAATTATATTTTAGGCTAGTAAAATGTTATTATCAGAACAAATTTCCTGAAATTTGTAGAAAGATGCCTGAAACTGCTCAAGATGATTCACAGCTAACCTTAAATCACTTTTGAGGAGTTTCTGGGTCTTGCAAATTTGTTTTCACAGTAGAGTTCATTATCTGTATTAATGAAAATCATAATTAACATTACTGACTCAGCTGCAGATGGCAATTTTTTCTCACTAGCCAGCTGTTTTGACCCTTATGCAAGATTTGTAATGAGTTCCCAGAGAAAACATTGCAAAAGTATATAGGGTAACAATTTCCTTTAAAATGTTTTGAATTGTTTTATTAACATGTTTTCTTCTCTCCAAGTATTAGTTTAGGCAAATTTGTACATTATGGGGGGGGAGGTAAAGTAGAAAAAAGTCTCATGTGAAATGTGTTAGCTATGAGTTATCTGCATATTATAAAGCAAGAATTGTGGATGGATAGATGGATGATAGGTAGAGTTATCTATCAACAAATGAAGTCATCATTTCTATACAATTCTAAAAAGGGCTTATGCCAGATTAGGCTCTCACTCACTTGGACTAACTGTCTTGGCTTTTCTACAATTAGTCTTGATGCCTGCAACTATTTGATTTTAACTCAACACGCAATCCTAGAACACTGTATTCCACCTTTAGACTACAAGTAGCCAAGCCTATTAGGCCTAGGTTTGACTTGTTTGCCTGTGAGTCCAATCAAATACAGTCCCAGATTTTGCATACAAGTCCAGTGGACATTATCTCTCATGTGTCTATCCGAAATCACTTTCATCCCTTAGTACTATGACTATCTACCTTAGCTCTGCCCTAGGAATGACGCATAGATGGATGATAGATAGACTTTTCTATCAACAAATGAAATTACATCATTTTTGTACAATCCTAAAATGGACTTATGCCAGATTTGCCTCTCACTCATTCAGACTATCTGTCTCAGCTTTTTCTGTATTTAGCCATAGCATGATTAGCTTAAAACCTCAAATCACAGCTTGGAGTGAAATAAGGAGTTTTGTTCCTGTTGAATCACTCCTTGTGATGACAGTTGCATACGTGGTTGATTAGATTCTGCTGGAAGATTCTGGTGCATCCCAGTTAAATCTCCATGATTTGTCACTCCACTCAGCATCCAGATGGTGGAATACATCTGTTGATTCAGCAGAAACAGTGTTCTCCTTGAGGTTGTTCTAGAGGTTCACAATCTTGTTCAAGAAGAAGCTGCACCTTGTTCTAGTCCTTGCATGAATTTTGTGGATTTGTTTTGGGTGTCCTCGTGTTATGTGGGAGGGGTCAATCTGTAGGAGCTAATTTTTTTGACTGGTAGCAAGGAGTTTGTGTGCCTGGATCATATCCTCACGTTTCCGCCTGTAGACTAAAGAGGGGAGGTTGAGTTCCCTCAGCCATTCACTGTAGGACTTGTTTTCCATACCACCAATCAGCTTAGTGGCCTTTTGTTGGATTTGCTCAAGCACTACCTTGTCCTTTTTGAATCAAGGGGTGGCCAGGATGGTCCCCACCTCCAAACATGGTCCTACCAGTCCCTTGTAGAGCTTGGTAATTACATGTCTACTTCTGCTGGTAATGCTGTGTTCAACTGGGAGTCTACAATAACTCCAAGGTCTCTCTCCTCCTGAACATGCACCAGTATGTGGTGACTCCCAGGGTTTTGGGTCATTAGGTATTGTTGCTGGGGGTTGTTGTGTCCAAGGTGTTTGACCTTGCATTTTTCAGCAACCATCTTTTGACCCAGGTCCACATGTGGTTGAGATCAGTTTGGAGGGATTGGTGGGCAGAAGGGGTATTGGTAGGACCTATGAGTTTTGAATCATCTGAATAGAGAGTGGTTTTGTTGCTGGTGATAAGGACTAGCTCATTTATGTATGTATTGAACAGGGTAGGGCCCAGGACACTGCCCTGGGGGACCCCACTGGTGACTTTGACTTTGTCAGAGAGTCTGTGACTTTTTGGTCCAGTGGTCACTTTCACTTGCTGTGTTCTGTCCCTCAGAAAATTTTCAATCCAACTGATCACTTTTGGACTAAGAGACAGGGTGCATAGCTTGTGAATGAGGTAGTGGTGACAAATTTTGCCAAAAGCTTTGGCTAGATCTAGCAGGATTATATCCACTGGTACTCCTGTTTCTAGTAGGTCAGTTACAAGACTGTAAGACTCAAGAAGGTTTGTATCCACTGATCTCTTAGAATGAAAACCATGCTGGCTGCTACTGATGATTGAGTTAGCCTTAAGATGGTTAATGATGTCTGGAACTACTTGACTTTAACTCAAAATCAATGGACTCAGTTGATTGTGTCTTTACCCTTAAAAAGCTTTCTATGATGTTTCAGCACCCCACTACTTGCAGAGGAAAAAACAAAAGATGCTTCTCATTTAGATTTTACAAGGTTTCAGCCACTTTCCTTGTTTTTCAAGCAAATAGATGTTCCTTTTTGTGTTCCTGAAGATAAAGAACTTTAAGTTTCTTGGGAGGGTTTTCAGCCAAGGCAATGCTAATGATGTTCTTTGGGTTATGTTTCATTACCATTTTAGGGTTTTTAGGCAATTTTTTATGGTTACTATGGGTCATGTTTGTCTTTTATGAGCTCAGAACTTCCACTGCAACCACAATAGATTCCTAGCTGAAAAAGTTGTTAGCTCTTTAGAGGGTGGTCAGCCAGGTCAGAAAAAAAATGCTAATATTGAGAATATTTGAAAAACCACTTTGCCTTTGAAAATTCTGCAATAATTCTGAAATTTAGAAAAAAACGTAACTTTACATAATCAATACTTGAATTGAGAAAATTTCTATTTTGTGGAAAAAAACTGTCTGCAGAAAGAAGCAATATAGGTCTTGGTTTTTTCTCCAGTTTGTCTGTCACTTTATATTAATCACTTGTTTAATAATACATCTTTTATAAACAGTTATCACAGCCTGATGGCTAGGAGCTCCTTTTTCAAGTTCAAGCCACATGTAACAATGTTGGAATAGTAAAAGACAAACCACAAGAAATCAGGTGGTAAATAGCACCAAATTTTCCAGAAGAAATAACTTTTCAAATAACGCTTGCGTTGTATCATCATGGATATGATTGTTCAGATTTTGTTGAAAAACGTATTTTATTTTAATATTTCAGTTCCTATGGGCTAGAGCTGGTTCTTCATTGTAACTTGTCAAAAGATAAAGAGGGTAAAAATTTAGTGTCAAGAAGACTTGATAGTGATAGTCAAAGCATCATTTATATGGAAGGACATGTCAAGGTTTTTGCTGATGGAAAAAAAGTAATGAAGTTATTTGGTAAGAGCCTGGACAATAGTTAGTGAAATATTAAAACAAAATGGAATTTTTGACTGAAACTAAATATCATATCAATGATGATGAAACACACATATCTTTTGACAAGTGTATCTTTTGGAAATCTTTTGTTCTCGTTTCTTCTTGCAGTGGGATTGATTTATATACATGGTATCCTTGCCAGCATGGAGGGCTTTAATATTATAATTGGTTCAAGGGACAAATAAAGTAGTTTATTTTACAAGCCACGTAGATTTTCTGGAGCATAGGATTGGTCTAAACTTGTTTTTGACTCTTTTTGTGAGTTGGATTCTAACAGTGATATGGCTAATCTCAATTTCTATGTATTTTGTTTTATGATTCTGCTAATTTGCATGTATTTCACTGGTATGGTGGCATGGTGGGCATGCTGCTGTGCCTGGGTCAGGAATTTAATGCACAAAAACCCATATAAGCCAGTGAGTATTCCTCTGACAAGGCCTATTGGAAGGGGATCGCTTGATGATATTTCATTGGATTAGAGGTGTTTACTTTTAAGTTTATGATGGCTTACATTTTACTAATGAAAATTTTGCATGAGTATGAACCATCATTTTTGCTTCATTTTGTTTGGCCACTGTTTGTTCTAGGTGATTGGATGGTTGAGTAGGGCCAAGGCCTTATTCAAGTGCTTCTGTCTTTATAACTAAGGAAAATATTTTTTTTTATCAAACAAATACCTTTAAAACTCTATAATACAAATATATTTTTCAAAATTGCATGACACAAAAAACGAATTTTTCCTGTGAGTAAGTATAAAGTGTTTATCATGGTTGCAGTGGTATATTAATTAGAATTGTGGTGTTACAATCAACTTCTGTGAGTAACTTCCATCATGGTGATGCCTCTTTTTCTTTCCTTTTATTCCTTTCGATTCCTAAGAATCTTAACTGTTTTGACATCTTTATACCATATTCACATACCTCTTTAACATAAATTTTTTTTCTGACTAGCCCATTTATATTGGTCTTTTTTGCGTTTTTATTGACTTGAAAGTACTAATTCAGCCCACCTTGGCTTATGATAGACATTTTCCAAGAATGAATCTTTGTTAGGAGTTATAGGCTATTGTATTTCCTAGTATGAGACATGATAGTCTCTTACTAGGCTGCTAGCTACTGCTGCAACCTGGATATTGTAATATTTCATTTACTATGGGCTAGAGGCCATTCTTTACTACTACTACAGCCATAACCAATGAAACTTATATAATCCCAATTTATGATTTACTAGACTGATTTATTGTATAACATACCTTAGAGAAGCAACTTTCAAAAGAGTTTGTATCAAGTTATCTTGTCAATAGATTATTTCAGTTAATATGAGCTAGATGTTATTCTTTACTATAATGCTAGCTACCTCTGCAACCCTCAAAATATAATTACAAACAGAAAAAAACCTGAGGCTTTTTCTTAGTCTGTATAGTAATAGAAACCTAAGAGTATTACATAGCTAAGTAAGTCAAATATGACATCATAACCAAGTGAAGTAACTTTTTAGAAAATACTTTAATGGTGTTCCCTTTGGTTACTATATTACTTTTTAGGCAATAGTTTATTCTTAATTATTTAGTATTTTTTATCATCTCTTACTAGGTTACTAGCTACTGCTGCAACCCTGATTACTATAGCTAGGGGTTTCTGGGTTAGTTTTTTTTTGGTTGCTATGGAACGAGCTTGTTTTTTAATGTAATCAATTTTAAGTAAGAAAAAATCTACTATTAATTTGATTACTTATGTAATCTTTGTAAAAATATTGATTTTATTTATATATTTTTTTCGTTAATTACAAAAGCATGTAAATATGACAATTTCCTGATGTTAATAATATAAGCTACTACAGTGTTATAGAAAAATGCTGTTTTTCATAAAAAATTGATTTTATTTTTAAAATAACCTTTTTTAATTACAAAAGGTTTTCAACCCTATCACTTTCCTTTAAAATGAGCCATTAAGTGGCTCTATGATGTTCCAGTGCCCTGCTATCTGAGGAAAAGAAGAAGAAAAAAAGATGCCACAATTCCAGAATATTGTGGTTGTAGCCACTTTTCTTGATTTTCATGGCAGTATATTTCCCTTGTTGTTCAAGCTAAGGGACCGTAAGTTTCCTATATGGAGGTTTTGGACAAGGCGGTTCTTTAGGACTTTTAGTGGCCTTTTGTATGATATATTCACCACAGTGAGAGTTTTTAATTTTTTAAAGTAAATTTTTTGGCCAAAATCTTTCTGGCTATAGGCCCCCTAGATCAACCTTAGAAGGAACCCCTCTTGGTTTGCATGCATGTATAATCAGATTAATGTAAGTTGGTTTTGCATCATATTGATGTTATTTCATTTTTTAGACAATGGCTCAGACAGAATGCACTAGCTGCAATGATCTTCGAAATCAGCTTGGTTTGAAAGAGGAAGATATCAATTCAATACAAAAAATTAATAGTAGAGGCTTAATTCTGGCGGCCTGTTTTGGTATGTTTGGGTACCTATTTAGTGTATGAGGGAGAGGGAGCTCAAGTATGATGTACAATTGTAAAAAAAAACCAGAACAGCCTCTAGAAAGCATTATGCTTTCAAGTTTTGATGAGGTACTAGCAGGAAGAGTTGTTTTGTAACAATATTATCTCAATAAGAATCTGGATTTCTCACTGGTATTTCATTTTTTATGAGGTTTATTTTTTATGAGAACAGCCTCTAGAAAGCATTAGAAAGCACCTAGAAAGCTTTCAAGTTTTGATGAGGTACTAGCAGGAAGAGTTGTTATGTAACAATATTGTCTCAATAAGAATCTCGATTTCTCACTGGTATTTCATTTTTTATGAGATTTATTTTTTATGAGAACAGCCTCTAGAAAGCATTAGAAAGCATCTAGAAAGCTTTCAAGTTTTGATGAGGTACTAGCAGGAAGAGTTGTTTTGTAACAATATTATCTCAATAAAAATCTGGATTTAAGTGCCAGAGAATTTTTTTTAATGCTCAGGAGAATTTCTACACTACCAATGATTTTACAATTCATTATGCATAATACAATTTAATAGCAAGCAGTTGAGGTTTGTGAGAGCTGTGGCCCTTATCATATCTAGGATGTGTCTGGAGAATGATTTTTAAAAAAATGATAAGAGTTTAAATACAAGAAAGAAAGTTTTTTTTTCAATTGAAATTAAGGAGCAAAATTTAAAAGCTTGAAACAAACAAGAATTTTTTTTTATTTGAGAAGAACTACCCACTTCTCTACTCCCGCTCCTTATGCTAAAGTTTTATGGTGCTTTGAAAATACTTCTTATTCTAATCCAATGGATCTTGTCCTGTAGCCGTTGTTAGTAAAGAATTGGGACAGAAAACCGACAATTTAGCGTAATAAGCGGAGTTTAGGGGTGGTCAGTCCTCTCATGCAAAGAATAAATTTCTGATTGTTTTAAGTTTACATGTTTTTCCTCTCTTTTGTTTGAAAAAGACAAGTTTTTGTAATTAAATACTCGTAGCAACAAGAGATGCTACATATGAAAAGATTTTTGAGTTTTCTGTTAACAACTGTTGTGGATTTCTGGATGTGGAAACTTGTAATTATTATACTTTGTTTAAGTCAAATACAAAAAGATAAGGAAAAAGCGTCAATTCTTCTTAAGACATGAGAAAATGAGAGATATTTTTCCCCATGAAAAATCTAAAGAAAATGTCAGATGTCATGGGAAATACATGAACAGTAGAGGCTTTCTTTTAACTATAGGTGCAAAAGGCCATATAGTTCATATGCTAGTGCAAATATGGCCTGTAAGTTTGCTTTTAGGCTTGATGTGACAAAACTTACTTTGTATCTTTCTGTGGAGCTCTGTTAAAATTGAGTCGAACGAAAGTCATTACTTCATAGCTTACACTCCACATATCTGCA
Organism: Artemia franciscana; assembly: GCF_032884065.1. NCBI lineage: Eukaryota > Metazoa > Arthropoda > Branchiopoda > Anostraca > Artemiidae > Artemia > Artemia franciscana. Next base: position 10,562,976 of record NC_088882.1, read on the forward strand.
ATACTGGTTCAAATAAAAAAACTTGTGGCACTTCCCCATTTTCATAGAATTCTGTAGAACTAGCTGCTTCACTGAAAACTGATCATGCTCGAGTCTTTTAGGTCTGCAGGCTACTTCAAGACTTTTCTGCTGATAATCCTGTTTTATTGCATATTTTTTATCTTTTTTTTATCTTATGAACTGGAGGATCTTTAAACTCCCCCCCCCGTCGTTAGGTTCTGATTTGTATTGAATATTTCTTTGAAAATGTTTTATTCTCATGCTTTCATTGGAGAAATTGAAAGACACAATACAATTACCCCCCCCCTCCCCTTGATTAAAAAATACACATTTTGCCCTCACTTCTATATTTCTGTGAATTGACCCCTGTCGGCTATGATTGTTGCATCTTTCAAAGGTTTGCATCCATTATGGTAGACATTAAAGCTTGTTTTGCTCAACAACTGTGTCCCATAGGTTATGCTAATCTCATCATCCTATCAGCCTAATCTTATCCCTATATATTTTACCTTAGTCAGTTTAGCAACCAGTGGCTTGTTATCATCCAATGATGAACCCCATGTTAAAGTTCTATACCTTTAACACCATGTTGTTTTTATTATTTTAAAGCAAATCTTTTGCTAAAAATTTGTAATTTATTCCAAATGATAAAAAAGTCCACTATCATAAATGATAGAAAGGTTTTATAAAATACGAGAAATTTATTGAAATTATAGATGGAGATTGACAAATACAATTTCGGTAAAAAAAATCTATAAAATCAAATGCTTTTGCTTTTGCTTTTCTTTTTCAAGCATACATACTTATAACTAACTATCAATGTTTGAGATACTTTCTGTGACCCTAAAAATTCTTTTGATGAATTAGGTGAACATAAGCTCATGAGTACTTTTAGTTCATTAAAGTTCTTTTGATTAGTTGAAAAAATTGAGATTTGAATGTTATTTTTTATCCTTTTTCCTTATTTTCCTTATACGCCTTATTTTCCTTATACATCCTTTTTCCTTATGCTTTTTATGCTCAGAGTCATATTTTTCTTTATAAGAAAGAACTCAAATATACCCGTCCATAGAGCGATGTGATACCTGATTCTTTGGAATATATATAGATAACTCGGAATACTTTGTTTTATTTTAAGCACTATATTTGACAATTTTTCCAGGGGAGCAGCCATGAAGATTAGCTTATTATTCAAAAAATATGTCCGTCTGAAAAAACAAGTAGAGTACCTTACCTCATTTATACATTGACAATTTCCATCATTACGAAAACAAATGTTTTTGACGATTATTTGACGATTTTGAAACATTGACAATTTTGATCATTATAAAAAGTTTTTTTGAAATAATTATTTTTGACGATCTAAGTCCGTCTGAAAACAAAAAATCTGTTTACCTCATCTATACATTGACAATTTCAATCACTATTAAATTTTTTTTTTGAAATAATTAGTTTTGACGATTTAAACAGAACGGCTGTCTTACCTCATATATACATTGACAATTTTGATTATTATAAAAATGTTTTTTTGAAATAATACTTTTGACGATCATTTTAAGAGGAGCAGCATTGGGGATTATCTTATTATTCGAAAAATGAATCCGTCTGAAAACAAAAAGGCTGCCTTACATTATATACACATAGACAATTTTGATTATTATAAAAAAGTTTTTTGGAAATATTTATTTTTGACGATCATTTTGGGAGAAGCGGCATTGGGGATTAGCTTATTATTCGAAAAATGAATCCGTCTGAAAACAAAAAGGCTGCCTTACCTTATAGAAGATTTTGAGTATTATAAAAAAGTTTTTTTTGTAAATATTTATTTTTGACAATTACTTTGGGAGGAGCAGCATTGGGGATTAGCTTTATATTCGAAAAATGAATCTGTCTGAAAACAAAAAGGCTGCCTTACCTTATATATACATAGACAATTTTGTCATTAGAAGTTTTTTTGAAATATTTATTTTTGACGGTTATTTTAGGAGGAGCAGCTTTGGGGATTAGCTTTGTGTGCATACCATTTGTTCTTCCTGGATTTAGGAAATATTGTCTTCCATATGTTCCTGCAAGTAATGAACAAGTAATTTTTTTTCTTTTCTTTTTTCAACTTTTTATGCTATTTCCTTAGAATCAAATTATTCTATAAGTATAGATTTACAAGTGGAGACTGATGACCATGGTATTCTCACTTTTCAATGTCTTCATTTGTAGAAGAGGATATCCCTTCAATGGGGATATCCCCTAACTGCTGTTGGTCCAGAAGATACTCCAGGAATGAGTTTTGGTTCTTGTACATTGTTTGAAAAAGTTTTAACCTGAAACAGATCTTGTCTTGGTTTAAACCCCTCTTCTCAGCAGGGTCTTTGGACTTCAAACTTAATTTCTCTTCCTCCTCCTATCGACTTTTGTTATTCTTCTTGACTCTTCTGTAACAATAATTGAGGTTTTGTCCTAATTGCAAATTTGTTTGACGTTTTGCAGTTTCCTTTTTATTTTCTATTCAGTGGGAAAGGGTCTCTTAAAAATTCCTGTTTTAAAGTCTGCATTGATTATAAACTGATTAAAAATGTTGTAACTATAGTTATAATTTGCACTGCACATTTCTGCGTTAGAAAATATAATTGCATTTACCCGTATGAGGCTCGAGTTTTGGAGATTTTGTCTCCCCCTTTCTTTACAGACTTCCCAAGCCTTTGGGAAGTCTTTTTATGACCTACTCTCACCCACACTATAGGTAAGACCTGTCTCCATTTGTAGGCCGACATACTAGAAGTTTAAAAAAAAAGCTGCCATAAAGCCCAGATTTGTGAGTATTTCAGTGTGTTTAGGATATTTTTCTGACTATTTAGGGATAATTTATTTTCGTCCCTTTTTTTATAAAGGAATTTCTCTATTAAGTATGTTTTCTTTTTGGGGTATAAATGGAATATTGTTCATGTCAGGTATGTTAAACATTCGGAAGTTTAAAATGGTACGGTTTTCCCAATATTTATTTCTAATGAAAAAGACTTGTTCAGAAAAATAAATCTACATTAAAATAAAGTTTAGCCAAAATCGAAATTAGTGGTGTCTTTTAGTTTTAATACCGCCCGGGTGTTAAACTCTTGTCTCATTAGCCAAGATACAAATTAATGAAATCTGAACTAAGTCTAAACTTTGCCCTGGCATCAAACGCACATGTTATTTTTGACAAAAAAGTAATAAAAAAAAGATCATGTTCAACCCTTTATTTCGAAAATACTTACTAAGGTTTTAAATTGTTTTTTGGCTCTGGTCTATAACAATTTAGTTTATCTTTGTCATATCTTAAAGTGTCATCAAGGCAGTTGCCTTGCGCATCAGCTTCTCGGTGAAAAATAAAATAGGCATTTGGCATCTGAGTGGCTTCAGAATCAGAATCGAATAATTTTGTAGGGTTATTTGAAATAGTGTAAACGAATATCCATTATTTTATCAAAAATCTCATCAGTCGTATAACATCGAAGTGAGTAGCCAATCGGGGATAAATTCGGGGTTTATAACATCGAAGCGAGTAGCCAATCGGGGATAAATTCAAGAGGATGGCTCTGGCGTCCTCTGAAGGCACAAATTGCTTGGTCATAAATTCTCATGGCACTTGGCCTCGATTGAAATAGTGTAAACGAATATCCATAAGTTTATTAACGATTTTCTTAAAAGAGCCATTAGCAATAATAGTACCATCAATGACATCTAGCATCAGTTCTTTTTTATGCAGTAGGTGACGCTATTGGTCCAATTTTGCAAAATAAAACACTCTTTGTATGCCATTTTTTTTTACTAAATCAGTCGTATAAAATTGAAGTGAGTAGCCAATCGGGGATAAATTCAAGAGGATGGCTCTGGCGTCCTGTGAAGGCACAAGTTGCTTGGTCATAAATTCTCATGGCACTTGACCAGTTTCTTCTGAAAAGACAAGTGAGGAGTTAGCATAAATGATCAGAAATTTAAAATACAGCAAAATTCCTATCATATTATGAAGCTTATTCTTAATTTCGTTCTATACTTATAGCTTTTTGTTTGGTAGATGTAAAATATTTTGCTTCGTGCAATTTCTGTGTTATTTCTGTGGCTTTGTGCAATATCTATTGCTATTTTCCTTATTTGAGCTTTGGCTAAAATAGGAATTTGAAAATTCGTTGGATTTGACAGACTATTTTTATTTTCAAATCTCGACCTTTGATAGATAAAATGTATCTACATTTAAAAAATAAGCTTTTTGAGAATTAATAAAAGACGAATAAGGATGCTATGGCTTAAGGATTTTTCGCACATTAAAGGATAAAATATTGATTAGCGTTTATAAATTGCGATTAATTATAAAGGTTCCTCGTCCCTTAATGACACAAAATTAAGTCTCGTGTATTTCTTTTATTATCCTATGGCACTGAAGTGACGAATAGATTTCTTAATTTTAAAAACCAACTGCGAAATGTCACAACGAAGAAAACAAATCTCACTGATAAATTTTAACTCGGAATAATTTAGTATAATCGTGGACGTTGGTCCTGATTCATTTTCAAACAACTTCTTTAAATTATTATGAAACAAGAAGAATACCTGTTATCAAGGGCGTATCTAGGATATTGCAAAAAAACAATAAAAATAAAAAAACTGCGTCGAAAATTTTTATGTATCCATTGCGTTACGTTTTTTGAGTTGGACATTTTTTGCGGGGGGAGAGGGGGTTCATACCATTCCCCCTGGATACGACTTTAATCAATAGGGAATTTCAATTTTTTTGCATAATTTGGTACTGAATTTTGTTTTCGGGTTTTCGAACATGTTGAATTTGATTACGCAGACATCACCAAGGTATCGTTATTTTTATTGCTAATTGTGTATTTTTGTGGAATCGAGGGCTGAAACCTCTGCTTTAGGGTTTTTGAAGATGTAATCATTATTTAGATCTCACCAATTGCAAATGCTTTTTGCTTTTTAAGGATGTTTATAAATTACTATGAATTGACGACTTTGTACACAATTTTGCTGCATATTATGGTTTGTTATTACTGGTGGTAGATCCTCAGACCCATTCAAATTAATTAGTCTAAAAAATTAAATTAATTAGCCTTAACATGCTATTAGAAGAGCTATTATGTGTATTGCACGAATGTTATTGTGCAGAGTTGTTGCAACAGTTGTAAAATCTTAATGTTTTTTTTTTTCAGGAGTCTCCTTTTATTTTTCATTTTTTTTATTTCTTCATTTTTATTTATTTTTTTCATTTTTATTTTTCATTTTTGTACACGCTAATTTATTAATTACGCCTGACGGTCGCATGTAAAATTTTTACACTTCTGATATAGTTGCCAAAAACTGTTTGCCAAGCTGTTCTCAAAGGGAGGATCAGCAAGGCAATAGAGATTTAGAGGGTCGGAGTATGGTTGAACGTGGTATGAAAATTCTAGATAGGTCTTTGAATGAGCTTTTTATATGGAATATGTCTTAGGTTGTGGTGATAAACTTGAATTCACGCACATAAATTGAAATTTTTTAGAAAAAGGGCAGATGTGTGCTAGCTTAGGTAAGATTGGTTATAGCTTGGTTATTAGGATAGCTTGGGTAAGAGTAAAGGGCAGATTGTGCTAGCTAGGGTAAGATTGGTCATAGGTTGGTTATTGGGATAGCTTGGGTAAGGGTAAAGGGCAGATTGTGCCAGCTTGGGTAAGATTGGTTATAGCTTGGTTATTGGGATAGCTTGGGTAAGGGTAAAGGGCTTTGGAATCTTTTTTTTCAAATCCTTGAAAGAGTAAGATCGAAATCATTTTACTGACTGATAATTCAGATTTCTTTACTTAAAGAAAAAAGGTAAAAGGGAAAAAGTGATTACTGGTCCTCTCTTTTCAGGTCACGAATGTGTTGAAAGGACTGAAGTTTTGTGACAGATCGAAAAGGCTTTTAGACATCGGGAGTGGTGACGGAAGGATAGTAAGTTGATAGTTTTGACAGCTACCTGATTTTATTGTATTTCAGGTAGGCGCATAAATTTTCTTTTCTCTGATTGAAAGCTTAGTAAAAAATAAGCACATGTGAAATTCTAAAATTATACAAAACAAACTGTGATCAGGGTTGTCAAAAGGACACTATTATTGTCTCTTTGACACTCTCTAACCCTGTGTGACAACAGGAGACTTTAGTACTAAAAAACTCTTCTTTTTTTTGTAAAAGGGGCAGTATTTTTTTTTTTAAATTGAACCCTCGTTAATATTGATTCTTTCACTTAGTGTGAAAAACCGTTCTGGCGCTTTTCATGCTCGTTATTTCCATATTAGTTTGGTATTTTTCCCTGATTCTATTGCGTGCTCATTTTCTTAGCATTCCGAAAAATGGTAAACCTGTCTAAATTAAGACTGGGATAAACAATTGACTGGATAGCGCAATGCATAATCATACAGCTAAAATAAGAAGTCTTGAATTTGAGTTTAAGTGAACCCTAGCAGCTGGTTTTCTGGAGGGACGCAAAAAGTGCCGCTATTTTGCTTGTTTTGATAATTTGGTCCCAAAATTTGTTGGCAATCCTGCCTTTGACATAAATTTGGTTTTGGGGGGGATCTATCTACCTAATTAAATTTTTTAAGTACTAAAACAAGAGGGAAAAATGGCTACAGTCGGTTTCCAGCAAGAACACCGAACCTTGGCAGTGGCATAATTTCATCAAAATCCTGGGTGGGGGGAGGGCGGGTAAAGTTGGAACTGATTTTCCTGAATGGAGTAAAATGACAGTGAAAACTGAAAAAGAGAAAAATAGTACCATAAAGACAAATATATATATATATATATATATATATATATGTATATATATATATATATATATATATATGTATATATATATATATATATATATATATATATATATATATATATATATATATATATATATATATATATATATATATATATTATAGTTTAGATATCCATGCCAATATTTCATCTTTCAAAATGAGCTAATTGTCTCCAAAAGAAAATTCTGACCACTTGCCTGCTTAACTGGTTCTGAATTTTGGAACATAGTATAGCATACCTGTTGATGTTTCTTCCGAAAATTATTACCCAAAAATAAATTTTTGGGTAGTATACTGGTGGCATTTCTGGCAAATATAACGGAAAATAATGAAACGCATTCCCAATTCTTTTGCGTCTAAGTTGCCGAAGTGCAAATTTTAAATAATTTTTAATTTTCGAAGGGGTCAAATTAGTGGCTCAATAGGATGGAAGGGTGAAATTTATTTTTCAAAATTTTGGTTGTTTTTGTTGTCTTTGCATTGTTTGTTTTTTTCATTTTTCAATGAAAATACCGGAAACTGTATTATTGATGAAAACACCAAAAAAGTTTGCGAAATATTGGATGAGGGGGCCGAATCCTCCCCCCACTTGCCGCCCTAGGATTGAGCCAGGTAATTGATATGTTCCTTAGTTATATCCAATGTTAAAAATGAAAGAGATAAGTTTGACTTCTGATAATTCAGTAAATCTTATTTTCAGCACGCTATCTATGGTCAGGTTTGAGAAAGTGACATGTTTAAGAGATTAAAAACTTATCCTGTAACTCAGTTCTGCTCAGAGACCATTAATGCGTAAAGAAAATAGGCGAAATGTCTCAAAAGTCTCATTGTGGAGAAAGTGAATATAGAAAATATAATATCTAGATTAATAGGATTATTATATTATTCACTTAAATGCGCATTAATTTCTATTAATTCCCCTGTTAATCTCCGCCATTTCTAATTACCTGGTCTGTGGACTTCAGGGATTAGTGTTATAGTCGGGGTGACCTTGCTGTTAGAAGAGACGATGTTGTTAAGAATTTGAGTTTGGTAGTTTCATTGGAGTTAGTTGTCGCTAGTTACATCGGATTTGGAGTCAGGATTAGGATTTGGTACGCCTTGGAGCATGGGGAGATAGTAAACTCCCTGTTAATTAAATGCTGCTTTGAGGGATGAAATATTAACGGATATAAACCAAAAAGTTACATACCAATTATGAAAATTAAGTTTTAAAATTAAATTAATGATTGGGAATATTTTAAAATAGAATATATAATTAATTATGCTAATAATTTAATAATTTAAATATTTAGTTAGTAAATAATAATAAGTAATTTAAATATATAAAAATAAATATGAATATAACAACTACGTTTATAATAGATATACAATAAATAAATAATAAGAAATTATTAAGTGATTAGGGATTTAATAGTGATATAGTTTAATAATTAAATATACAAATAATAAAACAATGTAAATAATTAACAATCTTAATTTTTTTATAGTATTATCAAAAACTGAGGGTTACTGTGTGACCAAAAAATAGAGTAGGTTTGGTTATTGTTACACCTTCAAATCTCAAGCAGATGATAGGAGATTTCCAAAGACATCAATAGTGAGAATCGGAGTCAAACTCTCATATATGTAGGAATGGGAATCAGTATTAAGGCATAATCGACTCTACGGCTTTGTTGGTTGTATGACTTTTATTATTGAATCATCAAACGAAAGGCCTGTTTTTGCAGTGGGGAATAAGTAAAAAAAAAATCGATCAACATTTAGAACTACTGCAGCTAAGCTCTTTGTCTTATTATCAGCGAAAAACAATTCTCTTCATAGATACAATTGTCTATTGTAACGATTAAATAAATAAAAAAATAATTTTCAACTTGTTTAACTTTTGTTTTAAACTTAAAGTGAACAGAAATTATTACGTATATGAAAGGGGTTCTCCCTTCAGGAGCGCCCCGCTCTTTACGCTAAAGTTTGACTCTTTGTTTTAACTCTACTTTTTAAGACAATAAAAAAATGATTTGTTTTCTAGCAAAAAAAAAATGCAAAATTCCACGTTTTAGCTTGAAACCTCTGTAAAAGGTTTCTCTGATACGCTGAATCTGATGTTGTGATTTTCGTTAAGATTCTATGACTTTTAGGGGATGTTTCCTCCTATTTTCTAAAATAAGGCAGATTTTCTCAGGCTTGCAACTTTTGATGGGTAAGACTAAATTTGATGGAACTTATACATTTAAAATCAGCATTAAAATATAATTCTTTTGATGTAACTGTTGGTATCGAAATTCCGTTTTTTACAGTTTCGGTTACTATTGAGCCGGGTCGTTCCTTACTACAGTTCGTTACCACGAACTGTCTTATAAACTATGTCTTATAATGAGCGAACAACTGTTCTGCCTGATTTATTTTTGAAAATCCAAACGCCTATAAATAAAGTAGAAGCTTTTGGATTACATGATTAGCGCCCTTGAAACTCGTGGTTTAAGATGATCTACGATAGAATCACGTTCTTTTCGTACGATGGTTATTAATCACGCTCAATTTTTGCAAGGATGAAATCAATATTTAATCTTTATTGCTTATTTGAGTATATAACTCCTATGTTATTTTTTTTTACTTTAAATTACTAATTAAGCTTGAGCTGAATTCTGAACTAAATAAATGGATTTGCCTGCAGTAACAGAAGTAAAAAATAACTGGGAATCTAAAAGAGTAGGGTGAGGTAAATGTAAGGTAAGGTAAGGGAGCGATGAAACCAGGTGATAGTGGTGTGAAACCAGCACGATCACCTCGCTTAACAGGGAATCCTTGCGTTGGAGTAGACCTGCAGGCTTGTGGCCGCTCATAGGTCATATTAGTTTTATCTACGATTGTTTTTGTCTGTTGCCATTTACAGTGGCATCAAGGGAGGAAGGAGAAGCGGTTTTATGCGTAATTTACTTTGAATTCATAAAAACAATTTTTTTATTGCAGCATAGTTTTTAATTTTTTTTATCGAAAGTGAAAAATAAAAAGAAAATTGCTGTCAAATCATTAAAAAAATGTATCCTATAGTATGCATATCCGAAAATGGAATCGCAGTAGAGGTCCAGATATTGGTAAATGAGTTCTTCGCTTCCAATTCCCAGGACCATTGCAATGACCTGCTATCGTTTTTCCAAAAAAGAGGTGGGGGAGGAGGCATGCCTGAACTTGTTCACAGGGGTCAAGTTAAAAATATTAGAAAGTATTTGAGTGCAGAACGTAGGGTTACGTAAATTTAAGGTAAGAAAAGTAAGGGAGCGATGAAACTAACAGTACGGTGGTCTCGTAGAACACAGAATCCTCACGTTGGAGAGAACCTGCAGGCTTTGGCCGATCTTGAGTCAAAAGATAGATGAGTTTTGTCTATGATGACTCCTATCTGCAGTCATAAACAGTCGTTCTTAGAGAGAGGAAGGAGAGACGTTTTAACCTCAATCTACGTTGAATGTAGAAGTGTAATATTTTCATTTCAACCTAGTCTCTGCTTCTTCCCCGACGATGCAATTGTAGCAGAGGGCCAGGTATTGTTAAATGCAGTTCCTTGCCTCCAATTCCAAGAGGCATTCCTATTTCCCGGTACCACTCTATGAAAAAACACGTAGGAGAGGAGGGGCACAAACATGTCCATGAGGGGTTATCTGATTTCTCTAGATCGCCCTTGGTAGCACCAATTCATGAAAACAATGGAGAAGGAGCTAAATATATTTTTTTTAAATCTAAGAGGGGAATTTGTTTTTGTTTTCTAGATTTTTCCATGAAAATACCAAATAAAATAACAATAAAATATAGAAAATCCTATTAAAAGGTAGTTGTTGGTCTTTGCATTGGATAGACGCCTAAAGTTGGTTGCAAGCTTGTAAAAGTTGGTAAAAAGGTTGCAAGTTGGAATCAATTTTCCCAAATCAAGTAAAAGTGACAAAAAAAATTGAAAAATTAGCCATCCAGTACCAAAAAGGTAAAGATATACAAAAGAAAACTGACCTGTTTCTGTGGATGCTTGGATTATGTATGCTAGTCTTATTTTTGACAAAATTCTTGAAGAAATTAAATTTCAGTTGGGGGGCAGTTCTGGGAGGGGAAGTTGCCCCCCCCCCCCCCCTGCCGCATAGCAAATTACGCCCCTGTTCATTGTGTCAAGCTTAATCATTTTGAATTTAATTATAGGTTATAGCTGCTGCCAGAGAAGGTTTCAACTCAGATGGAATCGAATTGAACACTGTCTTAGTTTATTATTCACGTTATTCTGCATTGAAGAATGGCTTGAAAGCCCGATTTTTCAAGAGAGATTTGTGGAAATTTGACTGCAGTCCTTATGGAAATATAGTCATTTTTGGGGTCGAACAAATGGCAAGTTTTTGATTTTTTTTAAAATTTTGTTTCGTTTATAATTTTGGTTTATTATTACTGTGATGTTTACAAGAAAGATATTGTTTGTGACTGTCCAAAGAAAAGTTAAATAATGGAGGATCAGCAGGGCAGTGTAGACAGTGTAAACAAATTACTGCCTGAGCTTGACAAACCCATAAAAAGGACAGAAAAGGGAATAACATATTCCCCGTTCAGTGCCCGTGTCAAGACATTCCCCCAGTCTTGACATTCTCGCCCCGAGTCAACCTAAGATCCATTACCCAGACAATGGGTTAGGTTGACCCCCTTTCCTTTCTCTCACAGACTGGGGAGGGGGGTCAAGTGGGAGTGAGCACATCTGGTTCTGCTCATCCTTCTTTTGAGATTAACAGTTTAACAAACGGGAATTATTTTGCAATTTTGAAAATTTCAGATATGAACTATAGGCGTGGCGGCGTTGATATATCAAACAAGACTTCTACTGCTTCAATTCTTTGCTTTCTATTTCTGTTTATTCTTTCTGTTTTATTGTTACTCAAATTAAACGAGTCTTGGGACATTTTTTTTCTGGTATAGACGGGGTTTTGATTTTGATCGTTCGTCCTGTTTTATTTTTTAACAGGCACAGATTTTATTTCTATTAATTTGAACCTCTTATCTTCCAAGATAGAGACATTTTTTTTCTTGGCATTATAAGCTTTTTGGTTTTAGTCCCTCCCAGTTTTATTAATATTTTGTCTATTAAAATTTTTTTGTGTTTTTTCTGGTCTGTGACCCATTTCTTCTTCTGTTGTTTTTTGTTCTTTTTCTTATTTCATATTTTATTTATTCTTCTTTTATTCAATTTACTTCTTTTTTTCATCCGGTCAGTACTGCTTAATCATTTTTAGATGGCCTTTAGATCAATTGTAATCTTCATCTTTTTATAGATGGCTCCACTAGAAGAGAAGTTTACTAGAGAGCTCGTGAGGGGAACAAAAATAATTGCATGTCGCTTTCCACTTCCTAACCTCACCCCAATCCATACTATTGGTAGTGGAATTGATGCTGTGTGGTTGTATGAAGTTTAGGTAGGAAATTGAGTTGTTCTAGCTTTATTTTGGCGCTGTCTTTGCGCTGAAAGCCTAATAAACTATTGCTTTTAATTTATTTTGTTTTTGTTTTTACTATTGAGCCAATTAGTATACAAAAGAGGTTATTGTTAAAACACAGTTTTGAGACGGCTATGATAGCTTTTTAGATTAATATATCCATATCTTATTTGTTTTTACTTTATTCTTTTTTAGAATTTGTTTTCAAATAATTTTTTTTGTACAGGAGTATGGCTCTGCTTACCGTACAAGAAACAAAACAAGGTTGATAAGGGCGGATTGAGGCAATATTGGAGGTTGGCGGTGACAATTCTGAGGCTACTTCCTCAGATTCCATCCTGAGGTGGAAAACAGGAGAACCCTTTTCATCAAGATGTAATAGAAGTAGCATTTTCTTCCTCTAGCAAAAGCTTGTTAGGGAGCCCATTTCGTAGATCCAATAAAAAAAAAATAAAAAAACTACTTCTGATAATAATGTAATTCTTCCTTCCGTTGCAAACACTATCATATTTCCACTATTGCCCCAGTCTACCCTGGTCGTAAGCTACTTTCTGGTCTTGATCAAGCCTAGTAGGGCAGATTTCACCACCGACAAAGGCCATCTGCTTGCTTTAAAACAGAGCTTTGGCGTATCCTTATGACTTTTACAAACACATCTTCCCTCTCGTCACAAAATATTTCCCCTCTTCTGTTACTCTTTGTCAAATTGACACAGGGATTCGCTACATTTATGAGTATTTAGGGCTTAATACTTGATGATCATCTTTTTTCGGCGTTCGGCATCATTTAGAAATGTCTTCCTATTGGGATTAATCCATCAAAACTATCGGTTCATCCCTTCAGACGGACGCTAGCCTAGTGATGTGACAGCGTGAAGGACTTGTGATATGGATACATACACTAGGTTTATTAGGTTTATTATAGATAGGTTTATTTTGCACAGAATGGCTAGTGGGGCATGACAACAACAAAAAAACTTATTAATCCTAAACAGAACAAGGTAACATTAATACCATGGCAAGTAAAATGCTTTATATCCCATATCTAACTTAAAAATAACATTTACAATTAATCCTTAATCCCACGTAATTTTTGATGGGTAAGACCAAACTTGATGAATCTAATATAGTTAAAATCAGCATGAAAATACAATTCTTTTGATACAAAATTGGTTTTCTTTTTTTTTAGAGTTTCGGTTACTATTGAGCCGGGTCGTTCTTTACTACTTCTCATTACCACGAATTGTTCGACTTCTCAAACAGTAGCCTACAGACAACTGGCAAATAGATCTTTAGCACTTCAACATGAGTTCAACAGAAACTAAAAATCATTAATACCACATATAGTACAGTCTTATAGAGGAGAACTAGAAAGGCTACTTAATTTAAATCGGTGAAAATCTAGATTTTAACTAGAGGCCTAAGTATATTTGCTATCCAACCGGAAATATTCAAAAACTCGGCATTCTTTTGTCTTTTAACTATTTCTTGCAGTATATAGAACATAGGCCAATTAAAAATTAATTACCCAAATATTTCTGCAGTATCTTTCTGCAAAAATACTTATTTTTCCTTCAGCCTACTGATAAGCAAAAATAAAAACTAAAAACAAATACTTTTTTACCACGTTTATAATTAGGCTTACGATTTTAATGGGTAACAAAAGATGACACTAACTGTTCTTTTTGTCAGATACAAGCTTGAGTAATCCTCTCTTGTCAGTTTTCCGCATCAGCGGAAATCGTTCAGTTTAGGTACATTTTTGTTTGGTTATGATTTGACCAGGTAACAATAGATGACACTAGCAGTTCTTTTTGTCAGATACAAGCTTGAGTAATCCTCTCTTGTCATTCTTCCACATCAGCGGAAATCGTTTAGTTTAGGTATATTTTTGTTTGGTTATGATTTGGCAGGGTAACAATAGATGACACTGGTAGTTCGTTTTGTCAAATACGAACCCCATATTCAATTTTCGGTCGTATATACTTGATATAAAATTCTCTCATTACTGCTGGGTTAGCTCCATACCTCCCCCCTGCCATCATTTTCATAAGATTTATCTTTTTAAGGCTTGATATTTTCAGATTTTCTATATGTTTGGTAAATCTCATCTTACTGTCCAGTATTATCCCCAGGGCTTTATATTCTTTTACTATTTCTATATTTTCTCCATAAAATTTCAAAACAGGTTGTCTGATATTTTTCCTTTGTGTTATTACCATGGCTTTTGCTTTGAATGGTTCAAATATTATATCTAAAGTACTTGTCCATGTTTCTATTTGGAGAAGTATTTGTTGGGCTTCTTTTTCAGCTTCCTCTATAGTATCCTGGACAGTCCAAGTTTTATTGTCATCAGCAAAAATGCAGCCATTGCATGCATCATCTTTAATAGGAATGTCATGTTCGCATATGTTATAATAATAAGAACCAAGGACGTTTCCCTGTGGAACTCCTCTTTTAATTTGAACCTTGTTTTGTGATTTGGACTCTCCAACAAGTACAGCAACTTTTCTGCCAACCATCTATTCTACTGAAAAACTCATCAGTGTACCTTGGATGTTGGTTTTTACAAGTCCATTTAATATTTGTCGGTGAACAATTTTGTCAAATGCACCTTTAACATCTAGAAATATAAGTATCATGACTTTCCTGTTATTTAATGCATAGAGTGAATCTCTCAAAATGCTTAGAAGACTGTCAGTTGTGCTTCTCCCTTGCCGGAATCCATTTTGAATATCCGAAGAATTTGTGTTTTTTCCACTGTGTAAACCAACCTTTTTTTGACCAGTCTTTCATAGATCTTTCCTAAAACTGGCAGCAGTGTTATAAATCGGTGTTTTCCACTAAATTATTTTTACCAGGTTTTGGTATCATTAAAGCTATGCCTTTTTTCCAACAATCTGGAGATCTTCTCCTTTTCCATAAAATGTTAATTATTTTTAATAGTTCTTGTCTCCATCTAGTTGGAAGATTTTTCAATAATGATGGGTGGATTCTATCAGGCCCAGGGTATCTTTATGTTGCTAGTAAAGATTAGTGAATTTGAATTCAATGGTATAGTGAAAGAACTTTACTATAATGACTGCGGAAACAACCAAATATTTGTATCAGCTACCCCTTTTCAGGCATAGAAGAGTAAACGTAAAAAGTTGTCAAAACTAAATATGACAATAGTGCATTGGTTCATTATTGTTCAATAAATTATTGTTCAGTAATGTGTTGTGCTTAGAATATAAGTCAGAAAGGTTATAACGAACATCATTGTAGCTTGTATCAACTGATTGCTTCCTTTCGATTCATTTATTTTTTTTCCATTGAATTTACTTAATTTTCAGTAGAATTATTTTTATTTTGCCTAAAAGCATAGGATAAGATTCATTTATTAGCTGAATGGCTATCCGAAGAGACTTACACATCTATCTTATAGCCCTGATATCTCTGCCGCTTAATAAATTTTAGGTAGATCTCGCAGTTCCATTAAAACCATATGTACCACCGGGGGCGCTCATTGGGAGGGGGGGGGATTCGACCCTCCCTTATATTTTGAAAAGTAGCCTTTTTTCATAAACAAAATAATAATAAAAAATGCCCGTTCTCCTATATTTTGAATATTACATTTTTCTGTATCTTCATAAATAAAAAAAATCGGTAACCTTATCTGCCCCATACATTTTCAGGAATTGGTGCCCGTATAAGCCATCTCATAGGAAACAGATTCGCGTAGTATATAGCATCTTCACGTTTGAGTAATATGCATCCATCTTAAAAAAAAACAACAAAAACATGATGCGGATTTTGAGTGGAAATTGACCTATTAATGACCATTGCTTTCATCGTTTGGGCTCAAGCAATGGTATAGCCAAAATTTTAAAACATAATGCAAAGCAAATAGTAGAGATACTTGCTTGGCATTTTTTTATGGGTTCAACTCATGACAGCATCAAGCCGCCCAAGGCCAACAGCTGTGTACGCCTCTCCTCCACCTCAGTGCATTTTAAACTTCACTATCCAACTCTTTCAGTGAAAAACCCTTCCTTGTATCAACTTCTCACGCTATTTAGGGATGGCCTGCTTTCTGTCTGCCCCCAGGTTGATGGCCAAAAATGACAATCTTTGGCATTCTGTCATCCTTCATGTGCAAAAAGTGGTCTAGGACCTAATCCAGTCATCTTAACCTTACTTTGATTATTGGCCTAGAAAGTAAACTTCTAAAAAGTAAACTAAAACTTTTTCGCCTTGGAAAGAAAGATGATACCTTAACCCTCGGTTAACAAATAAAGAAAGAAACACGTCATGCTGCTTCTCCTTAATGATAAAATTCCAAAGACTTCAGCGAAGGAAATAATAGAAAAAAACCCACATAAATTGAACAAAACTAGTATATGTCCCATTGCTTTCACGATTGATCTAATAAGAACATACTCTGATAAACTATCAAAACCCCTTTTAGTATTTTAAGTGATATAGTGATTCCGGATGTTACCTGTCGTGCTGGAAGCTGGGCTATATAACTCCAATCCTAAAGAAGGGAGGCCTGAACAATTTTACTGGAGTAAGACCAATCACTTTGACCCCCAGTTTTTTCAAAAATGCACGAGAGTTCAGACTCTTGAATTTATTGACATAAAGCAGTTTGAAAACTTGAAGGGAACATCTACTTCACACTACCTTGTTAGTCTTCTTGACACCGTACTTAAAAACGTTGAAAACCCTAATACTTGGTTGAATATTTTATCAATTGATATCGAGAAAGTGTTCAACCTAATTGACCACAATATCCTTGTAAATAAACTGCTGATGGAGTTTCAAGCGAGTTGCTTTCTAGTTAAAATTGTTACCTTCTTTTTACAAATCGTTCTCAAGTGCTTTAATATAAAAATGTTTATTCCGACCCACTTTCTATCTTTTTCGGGGTTCCTCAGGAAACCTTGATGGGTTCCATATTATTCCTGATAATAGTCTCATGACTGATTACACAGATCGATGGAAGTATGTGAACAACCTCTCTGCACTCGAGGTTTGTCGAGGAAATATTAAAAGCTCAATTATGACATTACTTGACATTGTCACACAGGAAGCTTCTTTGTCGAAGATGAAAGTTGACTTCTTCGTCTTCTTTGTCGAAGATAAATCGTCAGTTATGACAGTTAATTCTTTTAACTCATCCCCTTCTTTCACAGACCTTATTCCTCCCAAAATCTCTGCCACATGCATTAAAATACTAGGGATGACAATTACTGCTGACTCGGTTGGGGGAGGCCAATGTTCAAAACATCTACAAATAAGCCTCCCCTTTGGTATCTCTTCTAAAACTTTTAATAAAATTGTTTTGTCCCTTAAGGATCTTCTCCAACTTTATTGTTCTTTTATTCGGCCAATGCTGGAGTTTTTTTGTCCAGTGAAGCATTTCGGTCTTCCTTCAGAGAATGTCCCTGGTACTACAATGTCATTTCAACGCCATCCAAAACTTAAATTCAAGGCCGTATCTGGAGGGGGAGGGGGGTAATTAGCCGTATCCAAGGGTTGTCCGACTCGTAAAAACGTAACAAAAATATAAGCAAATTTTGTATGCGTTTTATAGTTTTTGTAAAACACCCCCCTCCCCCCGCACCGGAAGAAACTTATGGATATGGCCCTGCTGTAATGTTAACGTTATGTTATGTCTTTCTGCAAAGGCAATGGTATTTGTAGGCTGAGCCTCGACTGAGTTTTATTTATTTTTGTGTTGCCTTAGCTTAAATTAAATTAGCTTTAATTTTTGTGTCGCCAACAGCATAAATGTTAATGCTGTAATTTCCAAAAATGAAGCATCGTTTCATCATCGTGAGACAGCTGTATGAGCCTAATTTATAAGGAATATTACATCTTTCCCGTTGACATGTTCAACTAGTTCGTTGCTATTACGCATAAAGGTTATATTTGACATTTAAACATGTCTGAGGTAATTGCAAAAAACTATTCTCTTTTTGTATGTTCTTTTTTTTCTGTTTTATTTTATGCGCGTTGTTGAAATGTTACTTTGGAAGTTAAGAGCAGTATTTTGTGTTTTGCCAGGGCCCCGAGGCTTTCTTGCAATAAATTTATGTTTATTCTCTCAACTAATTTATTTGTTTGTTATAGGTGAAATCCGTGTACTGATGAGAAATCATTATGTACTTGCAGTGGAAATCATTATGGCAAAATATTCTTGGAAGTGAAAACGTCTTAGATATAGATATTTACAATGCGAACCTTAGTCACATACCAGATTTTTTTGTAAATAAAAAACGAAAAAAAATTAAAATTAAATAGGATATGTTTATTTTCTTTAGCAGCTTTAAGCTAAGGCGGCACAAAAATGAATAAAACTCAGTCAAGGCTCAGCCCACAAATACCATTGGCTTGGCAGTAAAAAAACTAATTAGTTTCCAGATTCTTACTATAAATTCTGTCAGCTATTGAATATTAATTTCCCTAATTATTTTCTTATATTTCTAATTATTTTCTTATTTTCTATTTAATAATTAACAGAAACGTCAAGCATCATAGAGGTTAGAACGATTAAGCACCCTTATTTGTGTCTGTAGTTGATGAAATCGAATCATAGCGGTGTTAAATGTTTACAGATATTGAAGATAGGAAATGTATTTTATAGAACTTAATTCATTAATTGAATTTGAATATGAATTAATTGAATTTGAATATGAATTAATTGAATATGAATTGAATTTAACTTATTTTATGGAATTTAACTTAGGGAATTTAATTTATTCCACATTTACGGAATTCGACTCCGTCTTTCCTATCTCCTCGGGTTTTTGGTGATAGACACCACTCAATTTAAGACTTGTTAATTTTGTCAACTGTCAAAAACCTGGTGGTCAGAAAAAAGCCCAATCGAGTCTCAAAGCACCATAACGTGAGAAAGGGCGTATTTTCTTTATATTTAAATTTAATATCTGCTAGTATTAAAACTTAAAGTTGCATTGATATCTCTAGGTATTAAAAAGGGTACTAGCCCTTTCAATTTCCAATCGAATGGGCCCTTTTCGAAGTTTCTTCGACAACTGCTTCGATATGAAGTTCCCTGGTCTAAATAAAAAATTCATTATGCCCACATCGCTCTTTACTTCGCCAACGCTATTGTGCTGCCCATGATACATATATATATATATATATATATATATATATATATATATATATATATAATATATATATATATATATATATATATATATATATATATATATATATATATATATATATATATATATATATATATATATATATATATATTTTAGATTTTATTTTTAAAAAATTTCCTTTTTTAATGTTGAAGACGCCTTGTTTTGTACAGAGGAAATATTCTTTCGATTGATTCTCTTCTTTTTCCTCATAATGGTCCGTTTGTCTTCTCTAGATTTATTTCTTTGTTAAATCAATTAAGAAATATTTCTGTAAAATATCTGAAAAGATTCCCTTTTATTACAACAACAGGTTATAACAATTATGCAAAAGTTTTCCCCGATCAGATAAACAACTAATGGATAAAATGAAGAATTTCAAAAAGCACTTCAATCATAATTAAAACTATAATCATCCATTCTAATCTGATATGGTGTTTGTCTGTAAGCTTATCTGAGATCAGTTCAATCAGGTCAAAGCAGTGACTTAATTTTTCATTCATCACCTAAAAAGAAATAAATATCTTAATGATCTCATAAATTAATAAAAATATTTTACACTCTTTTGGAGAAATCTGGGTGTTTATTTATTTAATAAATAAAAAGGGAGTTTATTTAATATCTTACGAAACTGAAAGGAAGGTTGTTATAGTTCTCAATATAGGTCACTTCGTATTGTGAAATATATCACAAAAAGTAACAATAAGATTATTAGGCCCCTTTTTTAAACTACCAAAAACATTTTCAGCTTATCAAAAGCTTAAAGGAAAAAATAAACACGCTTCCTTCGGAGCAATTTCAAATGTAACCTATCTGATTTTATAACCTAAAAAGTAAATAAAACGCTGATGTTTTCTTTACATTTTGATTTGAATAAGTATTTCCAAGTAAATTTTAAATGTTTTAATTTTATATATTTACATAATTAAATACTTATATAATCATAATTTATTATTATATAATAAATTTTTTTATTATTAATTATCTTATATATTATAATTTATCTTATAAATATATATATATATAAATATATATATATATATATATATATATATATATATATATATATATATATATATATATATATATATATATATATATATATATATATATATATATATATATATATATATATATATATCTTCTATAATTTATTAATTATATATATAATTTATATATTATAATATAAATTATCTTATGTATTATAATCAAATATTTATATAATTAGTATATAATTTTATATACTTGGTACTTTAAGGTCTTTCTTTGTAACGACCCAATTGTACTGCTATTCAAAAACACATTCAAATTCAAACACAAAAAAGAATACTGGACACAGAACACATCAGTTTTTTTTTTCTTTCATAGAGGTTAATTTTATTCATCCCAACACACTTTTTTGTGTACTCAAACGCACAAGGCTTTGAACGTGATTCGTATTTTGAACTATTTTACTTTGTTTTGGACACCCCACAATTTTTTCGTTTAGAACTAGCTTCAGGGATTAACACATTCATTATTCTCAAACACAGTGATGCTTCAGAATGATTCAGGAATAACACTATGACTGAATCACTGAATCAGAATGATTCAGGAATAACACTAGTTTCAGGAATAACACATTCTTTATTCTCAAACACAGTGATGCTTCAGAATGATTCATTATCAAATAAAATATTCATTGTGATCTTTGACTTGTGTTAACACTCAAGCTCGTTCCTAAAACAATTAAATAAAAAAACAAGTTTTTTCGAACTAAAAGTAAGAAGCGACATCAAAATTTAAAATGAACAGAAATTATTCCTTATATGAAAGGAGCTGTCCCTCTTTACGCCGGGCTCTTTACGCTAGAGTTTGACTCTTTCTCACAAATCTACTTTATAAAACAATTAAAACTGTAGCGTAAAGAGCGGGGCGTTGAGGAGGGGACAGTCCCTTTCATATATGGAATAATTTCTGTTCGTTTTAAGTTTTAATGTCGCCCTTTACTTTCAGTGAAAAAAGCTTGTTTTTTTTTTAATTTAATACCCGAATATTTTTGAATTAATGCAGGTTCTGAATTTGGCTTACCGAAAATGAATAATTAAAACGAAATTTGCATAGAAATTTAACTTTTTTTTAAACTAATAATAATCTTATAATAACCTAAGTTTGATTTTTGTTCCAATTGTTTAAGAATGACTCCTGAATCATAAATGCTGTTTAATTAGAATAATAACCTCTTTTAAAAGTTAAAAAAGAAACTTCAGCGTAAGAGCGAGCCATTGAGGAGAGACAACCCATCTCATATACGTAATATTTTATGTTCGTTTTCAGTTTTAATGTTGCTTTTTTTTCAGTCGAAAAAACTTAGAGTAGGCACGTACGTAGGAACTTGCTTCGGGTGGCCCAGAAATAAAAAAATCTATGAAGTGCATAAGAATTTAGTATTTGAGGGGGGGGGGTATGTCCTTAACCAGGTGATGGCATAATTTGAACATATTTGCCGACCTCAAATACTGTAATTTGAAAGAATTCAAATTATATTAAAATGCAGGGGATTAGGAAGAAATCATAAAACGATCTGAGGAGGCCAATGATTCTTAGGCAGTATTTTCTGCCCTCGGAAGAATCTGAGAAATTCGAGCGAGGAAATCCAACAATTTCGTGTTTTTTCACCTCATTCCAGAAATACTCAATAATATCCTTCTAGGTCCGTGAGCAAATTAAAATAAGAGCATTATCAAAATCACAAATGGATTCTCTTGATCAATTTTCTCAGCTATTTAGGGGAGTTTATTAAACAGCTCGTACTAAAGAACTGTCGGCAAGGAGCGACTCAACCCAATACTAACCGAAACAATAAAGAAATAGGATTTTGGTAGCAATAGATACTTCATAAGCTGATTCCAAATATATAACTTGCTGATTCCAAATGTACAAAATTCGTCAAATTTAATGCTATCAATTATAAGCTACGAACCGAAGAAAATTTGCCAGATTTTAGAAAAATGGAAATACTCCAAAAAGTCAAGGGATATCAGTAAAATCACACCGTCAGATTCAGCACACCAGAGAACTCTACTGTGGAGGTTTCAAGCTTCTATCTACAAAAACGTGGAATTTTTTGTCACAAGAAATATCACGAGTGCGTGTTTATTTGTTTTCTCAGGGGTGATCGTATCAAACCAATGGTCCTAGATGATCAAGAAAGGCTTATTCGAACGGAAATCGAAAGTTCTAGGGCTGTTTTTACGTGACCAAAAAGACTAGAGGGCAACTAGCCTCCTCCCACGTCCCTATTCCGCCCAAGACACCAGATCAAAATCCTGAGGCAGCCATTTGATCCAGAATAGTTGAAAGGCTCAATAACTATGCCTTTGGTGATGAGATCACCTCTCATAGTCCCTACCGAAAGGGCTGTAAAGTTGCACAATTTGCCCATTGTTCATATTTAGAATTTGTTATTGGGAAAGATACGGATTTTTTTTTTTTTTGGGGGGGGGAATTTTTCACGAGGTTATTTCTCAGTAGGGAGGAAAGTTTTGGGTTAACTTTCAGTAGGAAACTTTCGGGGTTAATTTTCCTGGGAAAATTTTACATAGGGGGGGGGGGGAGGGCTCCTGTCGTAATTTCAAAAACAGTCTGAAATTTTCCCCCTGAATAATCAAGTTTTTTCAATTAAAAGTAAGGAGGAATATTAAAACGAAAAGAAAACTATTCAGTATAACAAGGGGGCTTCTCAATTCTCAAAAACACTGCTCAATCTAATTCAACGACCCTTGTGTTTCATGAGTTGTTCTTAAAGAACTGGGACAACAAGTAAAACTCTAGCGTAAAGAGGAAGGGGCGACCCCCTCACACACGGGAAAATTTCTGTTTGTTTTAAGTGTTAATATTGCTCCTTACTTTAAATGGATTTTTTTTATTTGTGACATCAGCTATTCCTGTAAAAAAAAAAAAAAAAAAAAATCGAAGAAGCATGTACTTTATCCTCGAACTGAAGAAAAACGGCGTTTGAGAGTGTAGACCATAATTTATAAAATAATAAAAATAATGTTGCAATGACATAATCTATCAAACTGACACTAAAAAAATGTATTGCTTAAATAAACAGAGCTGTCATTTGAAGTTCCATGATGCCAACAACACTGGCCAAAATATTTGAAATTTTTCTCACTCTGCATTTTATTGTAGCACATGTTGTGAAGACATGACAGCATGTGCTTCAATTGTTTGTGGATTTCATTCCTAATCTAGAAAGTCAAGTTTTACTTCACGGTCATAAACTTGAGGAATAGCCAAAGCCGCTGTTTGTTAAAATACAAGTTGACTGAGGGAAAAACCTAACTAAAATACTTATTCCCAAAATAAAACTTAAAATCGATTGGGTTCTAAAAGGACAAGCAATCCCCCTAAAAAAATTTTCCGTTTATACTATTTATGCTTTATTTGTTACAGAAGAGAGTTAAAGGCTCTGGGAATGGAAATCATTAAGGACGAGTAATCATATCCATGGATTGCCATAAAAATGATAACCAGTGGCGCCAAGTCATATAAATTAGGAAGAGAAGGGGAGGGGGTGTGAAAATAGTGTTCAGGAAAAGTTGGGGTAGGGGTATTTTTTCATTTTTAAAATGGAAATACCCTAGAAAAAAAAATCCATTTTAGAATGTAAATTCAAAAACAGTATTTTTCAAAATCTGAGGGGACGGGGGGAATTTTCTGAGGAACTCCCCCCTCAACCGAAGCTAAGAATTAAAAACTAAGAAGAGTTTTTCAAGTTGGCTGTCAAGTATCATTTTCAGCATATTGTCTCTATTTTGAATTGAGGATAGCTTGTTACATAACTTTCCTCGCAGAATCGATTTCTATATACAAATGTGCTGTATCTTAGAAGGTTGCATAGATTGGCACTCTAACTTTACGTTGTGCTAAAAGAGCAATACCATAAAATTCCCCGATCCACAGCACTCATCCAAATGTAATGCTTCCTACCGTGACAATTGCTTCCCAGCCCCTCCCCCTAACCTCAATGAGGCCTGATATAAGCCTAGGATATATACAACTGTTTGAGGATTCCACTGGTGTGTACTAGTTTTTGTATTTCTTTTTTTTCATCAACAGTTGATTCATAATGCAAAATAATGCCGATTTGAAAAAAAACGGCTATTTTTCTCACTGGCAAAGTTGAGTCCCAATTTCAGTTTCCTGTATTCTTCAGTACTCATCATAAGTCAACTTTTACTGATTAATTCTGCAAAAAAGGGACATTCCTTGGCCCACTTGGTAATAATTAAATAGTTTAACGTGTTTCTATAGAGACACTGAGAATTCCTTCGAGAGGCTCAAGTATTTTTAGGAAGCTTCTTTGGAAGGGAAAAAAAGTAATAAAAAAAGAGGAATTGACATTACGGTTTTAACTTTCTGATGTTATCTACACTAAATGATATGATACTTTTTATCCATTTATTATGTTTGTATTTTCCCTGTCTACATCGAGAATGCCTTGTTTCGCTTGCTAATACTCGAATAGTTCCCCGTGATTCTACAGAGAAGTTAAAAACGTATACAAGACGTTTCTTCAAGAGGCTACCATGGAGAGATAAAAGTAAAAAAGCGATGTAAATAAGCAGAGCTAATATTTTATGCGGGTGTTTATTATTAACTTTCTGATGTTATGAACACTAAATTGCATAATGTTTTTTATTTATGTTTTATGCAACATATTTGTGCTTTCCTCACAGACAGACTTTCAATTTTCCTTTCAACTTTCACTAATTTATCATGTTTGTAGCAATAACTGCAACCTAGTAAAGAAAAATCACAGCCCAGAAAAATCAAAACTTAAAACAAGGATTTTAAAATAAATTGTACATTGTAAAAGAATAGATTTAGAAGGATTTCAAATAGATTTAGTAATGGTATTCTACAAAAAGGGATCATGCCTTGGTTCGCTTGCTTACGTTCAAAAAGTTCCACGTGCTTCTACAGAGAAGTTAAAATCGTCTTCAAGACGTTTCTTCGAAAGGCTACTATGGAGAGACAACAGTAAAAAAGTGATGTAAACAAGTAGAGCTAATATTTTATTTAGGCGTTTATTATCAACTTTCTGATGTTACAAAAACTAAATGGCATAATATTTTTTACTCATATTTTATGCAACATATTTGTGTTTTCCCCACAGACAGACTTAGGTTCCTTTCAACTTTCACTAATTTATCATGTTTGTGGCAATAACTGAAACCTAGTAAAGAAAAATCGCAGCCCAGAAAAACCAAAACTTAAAACAAGGATTTTAAAATTAATTTTATATTGCAAAAGAATGGCCATTTCACATAGATTTAGGAATGGTATTCTACAAAAATACGGCCATGCCTTGGTTCGCTTGCTAAAGTTCAAATAGTTCCACGTGCTTCTACAGAGAAGTTAAAATCGTCTTCCAGGGTCTCGAAGACGTTTCCAAGATTTTTAGGTGGTTTCTATGGAGAGATGGAAGTAAACGAGAGCTGAGAGCTCATATGGCACTTGTGACGAGGTCGGAAGAGCCAGGGCTCATATGGCATGAGCTCTAGCAAAATTAAAAGAATCAATAGATCCTTTAAAGGAAAATCAGGGGCTTAATGCCGGTCGAGATTAAAAATAAGAGCTCTGAGTCACGAGGTCCTTCTAAATGTCAAAATTCATTAAGATCTGATCACCCACTTGTAAGTTAAAAATACTTCAATTTTTCTAATGTTTTCTCTCCCTTCAGCCCCCCCCCCCCCAGATGGTTGAATCAGGGAAAACGACTTTATCAAGTCAATTTGTGCAGCTCCCTGACACACCTACCAATTTTCATCTTTCTAGCACGTCCAGAAGCACCAAACTCACCAAAGCACTGAACCCCAGCCCTTAACTCCCCCAAAGAGAGCGGATCCAGTCCGGTTACGTCAATCACGAATCTACGGCATTTATAAGCGTTTTCCAAGATTTCCGGTTTCAACCTCCAACTCCCCCAAATCTCAGCAGATCTGGTCGGGATTTGAAATAAGAACTCTGAGACAGAAGTTCCTTCTAAATATCAAATTTCATTAAGATCCGGTCACCCGTTCTTAAGTTAAAGATACCTCAATTTTTCTAATTTTTCCAAATTAACAACCCACAACTATCCCAAAGAGAACAGATCCGTTCCAATTATGTCAATCACGTATGTATAACTTGTGCTTATTCTTCCCATCAAGTTTCATCCCCATCTCTCCACTCTAAGCGTTTTCCAAGATTTCCAGTTTCCTCCTCCAGCTCCCCTCAAATGTCACTGGATATGGTCGGGATTTAAAATGAGAGTTCTAAAGCACAAGATCCTTCTAAATATCAAATTTCATAAAGATCTGATCACCCGTTGGTAAGTTACAAATACCTCATTTTTTTAATGTTTCCGAATTACCAAACTCCAGCAAAGAGAGCGGATACGGCCCGGTTATGTCAGTCACTCATCTTAGACTTCTGCTTATTCTTTTCACCAAGTCTCATCCCAATCTCTCCGCTTTAAGCGTTTTCCAAGATTCCCCCCCCCAATGACATTAGACCCGGTCAGGATTTAACATAAGAGATCTGAGTTACGAGGCTCTTCTAAATATGACATTTCATATAGATCCTATCATTTCTTCGTAAGTTAAAAGTACCTCATTTTTTTAATGTTTTAGAATTAACCCTTCCCCCCAGCTCCCCCCAAAAAAGCGGATCCGTTCCGGTTATGTGAATCACGTATGTAGGACTTGTGCTTATTTTTCCCACCACGTTTCATCCCGATCCCTTCACTCTAAGCGTTTTCCAAAATTTTAGATTCCCCCCAATGTCATCGGATCCGGTCGGGATTTAAAATAAGAGCTCTGAGACACGATTTCCTTCGAAATATCAAATTTCATTGAGATCCGATCACCCGTTCGTAAGTTAAAAATACCTCATTTTTTTCTAATTTTTCAGAATAACCCTCCCCCCCAACTCCTCCAAAGAGAGCGGATCCGTTCCGGTTATGCAAATCACGTATCTAGGACTTGTGATTATTTTTCTCACCAAGTTTCATACCGATCCCTCGGCTCTAAGCGTTTTCCAAGATTTTAGGTCCCCCCCCCAACTCCGTCCAATGTCACCAGATCCGGTCGGGATTTAAAACAAGAGCTCTGAGACGCGATATCCTTCCCAACATTAAATTTCATTAAGATCCGATCATCCGTTAGTAAGTTAAAAATACCTCATTTTTTCTAATTTTTCCGATTTAACCCCCCCCCCCAGATGGTCGAATGGGGGAAACGATAAATTCTAGTTTAATCTGGTCTGGTTTCTGATACGCCTGCGAAATTTCATCGTCCAAGCTTACCTGGAAGTGCCTAAAGTAGCAAAACCGGGACAGACAGACCGACAGAATTTGCGATCGCTATATGTCACTTGGTTAATACAAAGTTCCATAAAGAACGATGTAAATAAGTACAACTAATATTTTATTTAGGCGTTTATCATTAACTTTCTGATGTTATGAACACGATATGACGTAGCTTTCTTATTTTACGTTTTTATTTCAGGTTTTTTATATAATGTGAATTTTATTCGAGAGACCTATGATCTTTAGGAAGCTCCCATGGAGAGATAAAAGTAAAAAGTGTTTATGTTTTGCTTTCTACGAGCTGTGGTTTCTCTCTACTAGGATTATACAAATGAAAATATAGAAAAATGGGCGTAATATTTTGAAACAAGACAGTTTTATAAAACTGTTATAAAACGTATAAAATGTATCCTAATTCAATTGAAATTACTTAATTCAATCAAAATTACTGATTTGCCACCTCATGACTTAAAGCTAAATAATAACACGACACTTAAGCTATTGCGTAGTTTGAAAATCCCTAGTTTACAAGCTGGTAGAGCCTATTACAATATGTATGGTGTCAAAAAATATAAAAAAAATTTCAATAAGCAGGGTATAACAATATCCCTGCGTAGGGCCTCGGTTACATAATAAAATTGATTATGTACATACAGATCAGAGATCTGGGTCAAAGATTGAACAAGAGAAAATAATCCATGCAAACACTTATTTAAAAAAAATGAACGTAGTTATTTTAAATAGCAAAAATAAGTAGAACTAATATTTTATCCAAGTATTTATAATTGAATTTCTGACCATACGAACACTAGGTGAGGTAGTTTTTTTTTGTTTTTTGGCTGTTTTTTTTCCAACAAGTTAGGGTTATTTTAACTTTTACTAATTTATCATGGTTGAAGACGCTAATCCAGGAATAGTCCTCAGTAAACAAAGGGTCATACCTTGGTTCGCTTGCTAATATTCAAATAGTTATATGTACTTCTATAGAGAGGTTCAAGATTTTCTCTATCCCAGTAAAAATCTGGTGTATCCAACAAATCTGACGACAAATTGATGGAATGACGAAGTGCAAAAAGTTCTCCCTGTTTTCGAAGAACATCTTGGCGTGACAAACTGATTTTCCCACTCGATTTTAAATCTTCAGTTATATCTTCAATTTTGCCAATAAATGACGACAATGATGATTCCCAAATTGCTAATTTTACAGATTGTGCTATAGCATTGGAGAATGCATATTTTTCAAAGTCCGCTGGATCTTCGGTGTTTAAATATATCACACCGGAATTAGTCATACGGGTTTTTGTCCTAAAAAAAAATAAATAAAGAAATCAAAATTTGGTCTCATAGTCAAGATAATATTTAAAACTCGTAACATAAACAAATTTCTCACAACAACCTTTTCTTTTGATTACCAAGCAATATCTACAATAAATCCTGAGACTAACTGCTGGCAGAAATATAATATCTATACATCTTGTCCTTTTTGGCCAACCGTCTGGGGCTACACGGAAAGCAGGTCGTCCTTGTCTGGGTTGGGAGGATGTCATAAATAAAGATTTAAAGGAAATGGGAACTTCCTGAGAGGGTGTAAAGAGGGAGGCCTTGAATAGATTAGGTTGGAGGAGGAGCGTGCGTAGCTGTGTTGGCCTCTAGCGGCTTGGTGCTGCAGTGAGTTATTAGTAGTAGTAGTATATATCTAAGCAATCTATTAATATAAAGGATCGGAACCAAAAAATATACCTAGAAGCTAAATACTATAAAAAAAATCTCCGTGTTTTGTCTGTTTTCATTATTTTACACTGCTACTGCTATCTGCTACGTTTCAGCAAGGGCGCTCGTATTCGTTTATTGAAATAGCTATCGTAGCACTGAAAAATGAACGCTAAATTACGCTACTTTTACAATCACAAAATAGTTACTAATTAGATACACTTATGAAATATGGTGCAACTTCCAATTCACTTGTTAAATGCTCTTAACAAATATGGTACAAAGGAGTTTGCGAATCTGTTCGTATGCCACTTGACTGGTTCTAGTCTGTTGTAGTGCCTAGTATGTCTGCTGATTGATGCAGATGGTGGGAGTATGGACCGGTGCTTCTCGTTTGTTAATAGTGATTTCCCAAATTTCATTATTAGCTCACAGGAGACCAAAAATTTTTAATATTGCCACAAAAGAACCAAAAATCCCCGCAAAAATAAGCATAAAAGTATAAAATGATGCAACATTTCAAAATAATGAATCTGTGCTAGCAATTTTTTTTTCAAACGCCCACCCCTTTAAGGTTCATTCACAATGAGATTTTACCAATAACATATTAAGATAGCACTAGCTTGACCCAATCAGATTTTTCATAGAATTTACTGATTAGCTGAAAATTTTTATGAAAGATTCTGATTGGCTCAAACTAGCGCAATATAAATCTTGGAATTGCTAAAAACCCATTATGAATAGGCCTTAACCCGCTGGAAAAGAAAAGAAACTTTTGGCTCCTGACTAGCAAAAAACTAAGGCTGATGG
This sequence comes from Artemia franciscana, assembly GCF_032884065.1. Lineage (NCBI taxonomy): Eukaryota > Metazoa > Arthropoda > Branchiopoda > Anostraca > Artemiidae > Artemia > Artemia franciscana. The sequence goes on from NC_088882.1 coordinate 10,593,264, forward strand.
CTTTTCGAGCCGGATTTGAGGTGTCGCCTTTGCTAAGTGGTTTTGATTTTTGTAATCACGCAAATTGGTCACTTACAATTCACTCATATAAATTAGTCTAATCGGCTCCAATATGCATGTTATATACGTAAAAAGGAGGGGGTTGACTTAAGTATGTCTCATCCGAAATCTTACGATAATTATGACTTTCCTACAATACCATATATTTCTCATATAGATTCAATTCCCCCCTCCAAAAAAAATCCTTGGATCAGTGCCTATCTGTGGGTGGCTTGTACAATTTCATAGCAACGACATTTAGTTTTTTCACAAAGGCTTTGGCAAATCAGTTATAGATCTCTCACTTTTCATTCTAAATAAACCGTGACAGGTCAATGCTTGCCAGCTAATTATTAGGGGATGTATGAGACGAATTTATTTTCCTCACGTCGACTTGCTGTCTCAGAGGAGGACCCCACAACAGCTTAAATTATGAACGGATGTTAACGAACTAAGAAAAATACTTTTTTTTTCTTCTAAAGCATCACATGTACTGAAAAAAAATCGATATTTTTGCCAGAATTAGTGTAATTAATTATATATGAGCTATTCAGAAGCCAGTCAATTTAATCCAAACCTTAAAATTGTTGCCCGTTTCTTGAGTCTCACATTAAAAAGATATTCCGCAAAAATAAGATGAGTAAAATATGTTCATTATGCACAGTCCACTAAATTTTCCCATATTTCCAGATTTTTTTATTTTTTTTTTTGCTAAAGCACATAAAAAAACAAAACAAAAACGCTTGACATTTTTCAGCCAGATATTTCTTAAATCAATATTAAAACCAGTTGTTTATTTTCTTTTGTCTTTTCTCTGTTGTATTGTCTCTCAGATACGATGGATTTCACTTCGGAACGATTCGAAGGATGGTAAATGAATCAAGAAACCATCCTTTATTTGGATAAAGAAATAAGAAAAGCTTTTACAAAGTAATAGCAATGACATTTTCCTAAAAGCAATCAGCCATCAGAGATCAGCAAGGATATCACACCCCCCCCCCCCTCTCCCGGCTCTAGAGATCCAAATGTATACAAAAGCTATACATTTTGACAGTATACGACACAATAACGGCTAGAAATAGCAAGTATTCGTAACGTTCACCAGATGGAAAACCTTGGGAGGCCAGCCCAGCCCCCTGCACAAATTCCTAATGGCGCCCTTGCCTTCAGATATTGTTACTGAATTTTTTTTGTTACTACATGCCAAATTAAAATTATTAAAATCTTTAAACTGGAAATTCAATTAAAAAATAAGCATCATAAATCTATACATCTTGTAAATTTAAGAACATGAAATTTTCAAAAAACAAACATATCTTAATACACATATATTCACTAAAATGGGTTATACCATAATACGATATATTATTATTACTGGAAACCCAAAAATATTTAATTTTTTTAAAATCCTAAATTACATAAAAAAAAATACAAAACTAGAAGAATAAATAGGAAAAATGCCATAACTCTATAGATATTGCAAATTTAAAAACATGGAATTTTCCCGGGTAACCACAAATAAATACAAATGTATAGTACCTGTGTCTAAATCATATTTACGTTATGTAATGTAGGACTCATATATTAATAATCGTTAACGACTAAATAAATACAATTACTTGCTCAAAAATCTTAATCTTATGTTCTACGAAATAAGTTTTTATCTTATGAAATCTTATGTTGAATAAATTTGCCAAATACGTTGTAGAATTTTTGGTGAGAATATCCGTGATGGGAATATGGATAGGACAAGCAGTTACTTTACTGGCATCAGACAATCAATTTTTGTTTCAAAGTCTTCATATTCTTTGGAACAACTCCTTACCTATAATCTTTCATTTTAAACAAGCCATGACAGGTCGAGCCTAGCCAGCTAATCATTAAAATTAATATATTTTTATCCATTCTTTTCTTTGCATTACAGAAGGACTTGACAACAGCAAAAATTATAGACTGAGTTCAATAAGTAAAAGTAAAAATACTTTTTCTTTCTTTCTAACTTCTTATTTACTTTTAAAAGACAGTGAAAAACATCCAATATTTTTTTTTGGAATTACGGTACAAAATTAAAAATTTCGTTAAGACATTATGATTATATAATAGCAAAAGTTGTATTTTTACAGCCGGATTAAACGCACCATTAATTGTATGGAGATCTGATGTATATCATGGTAATTCGATGTTAATGGCTCTGTGGATGGTTAGCCACAATAATATACAAGCATTTTTCACTGGCACCATAAGATAAGCAACAGCAAACAACCTTATGCTTAAGTTGTGGTTTTAGAAAAAGCGGCGCCGTTATCTAGCGGTCCAAATGAAAGACTTGGTCAAAGCGATGAAAGACTTGAAAGCCTAATTAGAGCAAAGCGAAAACGGATAGTTTCTGTGAGAGGCAAAGATATAGTAAAGATAAGCAAAAAGATAAAGCAAAGATAAGTAAGTAAGTAAGACGGTACTAGACCCTTAAGGTCCAAACCGGCGGTGCTGATCTCCGTTTCATGACCCTTCAGCCAGAAAGTGCAATGGGGGGGTTGGGGGCCAACCATAATGTGCTTTCGCACAACCTTCTTGCTTACCTTCCCCAGATTTCTCCAGGTACCCATTTAGCTGGGTCGAGTCTGCCTGAGCTTACAGAGTCATACCACTGACCCCCGTCCCAAACTAAATAACTGGTCGCAACTCGGATTAAACCCATGCCCCTTGGACACAGAATTCCCACGCCAGCGCGCCAACCACTCAGCCAGACTCAGAGCCACTCAGAGGCAAAGATGGCATAAGTTTTTCAGAGTTGCATAAAAAATGATTATTTTCACTTCTTTAAAATGCCCTATTATCCTAGGCAGAACAAGGGCATTCACTGGAGCGGTGTGTCGGGCACTGGTTGAAAATGGACGACTTGGACATGACATTATTAGTATATTGACATCCCCCTTCCCCTGCTGCCAAAAAAGCTCTGGATCTCTATCTTCAGCTTTCAATATGTAAAAGCATGGCTGACAATAATCCTACTGATAATGGATAAAAATTTACCTTCTTCCTTACAGAATAAACTATCTCCCTAGAATAAGGCACGAATATGTCTATTTTCTTGTATCTACGTCCTTTCCCTTTTCTAACATGAAAGGCAGTGTCAGCAACTCAATCCCATCCTTGAGCATCATATAACAGAATCTACCGTGTAAAATGAAGCCCAAAGTGGCCCCTGCGCCAAGACCAGTTTCTTATCCCCTCCCTATGATAAAAGGGATTTTTCCGCCGTCCAACTGTTTGCTAACAATGTTAGCTAACGGACATTTGTTTGGAAGGCGGAAACAGAATTGTTAGCTAAGATAAATAAATTCTCCAACAATTTTCTCCAACAAGCATTCGATTTGTTAAAGATATTCTCTAACAATGTTAGCTAGCAGTTTCTAGTTGGAAGGGCGGAAACACTTGTTGGGAAAATTGCTAGCTAACAGCTTTTGGTTTGGACGGCAGAAAACCCCCCCTAAAGTATACGTTCGTTCTTTGTGGGTGGACTGAACCAAACAACAACGAGACGACGCCCATTCACAATGAGATGGTCAAGTTAAAAAGGAGAGAGGGTGTCAGTCGACCCAATAAAGAACAACGCTCGCGTACACGGCAGATTATGTGATGCTAGAGATTGGGCTGAGTTGCTGACATTGTCTTTCATATTAACAAAGGGATGGGACGTAGAAATATAAGAAAATAGACATATTCGTACCTTATTCTATTAAGACAGTTTATTCTGCTAGACAGAGAGTAAATTTTTGCCCGTGATCATGGGGACTCTTGTCAGCCCTGCTTTATCATATTGAAGGGTGAAGATGGAGACACAGAGCTTTTCTGGTAGCAGGACGGAGGGAGGGGGGCAGTAGGGATAGGAACACGATTTCACATTCTAGGATTCGAAACATTTCCAATGTGTTTGTTCTAAAATATTTTATTCTACTTCATCTATTAACAGAGAAATTAAAAGAGATTCTATTGTCATCAGAAAGAGCATTCTCGTCATGATTGCCAAGTTCTGTCACAATATTAGTGACTGCAAGAGATAATTTCATTTTTCTTTGCCAACTCAGATGCTCGTGGATTTTATGAAGGGAAACAAGACAAATAAATGGGTCGCTGAAAGGACAAAATTCCACGTAAAAGAATGCGATGGTCATTTGGAAAAATTTTCCAAACTAGATAACTGGTTTAAGTAAAGGTTCATTAGAAAACAACAATAATAAAAGTTAGAGCCAAAAAAGACAGTAAGTAAAAAAAAGGTCAAAATTTTTACCCATAAGTTTCTTTTACACGATAGATAAAGGTTAACTACCTAGAGTTTTGAGTTTTTTTTTTTTTTTTTTTTTTTTTTTTTTTTTTTTTTTTTTTTTTTTTTTTTTTTTTTTTACAGACAAAAGTCTGAAATGGAGTTTTACATATCAACCTTTTTGCCACCCTAAAAAGCAACAATAATGACAGTATCGCTGCGACACTTGGGCCTTTCGAAAGGTAGAGGAATATTGTAGTACATTTTCTAAAGAAATTATTTCAGGACATTTTTATGCAATCGCTTGAATTGACGATCTTAGTCATTCTGTCATCCTTTATCCGCAAAACATAACCTAGTCATCTCAACCTTTCTCTCATTATTGCCCTAGAAAGTGAGATGAAACCACATTTTTTGCCCTGCTAACTGTTTAAAATCCGATCAAACAAACGGGTACCCAAGCGTATCCGTGGACAATTCCTCTGGAAAACATCCAACAAATCCTCCTTCGTCTTCGAAAGCGCAGACGCTTCAGAACCCTTCTTAAACACAGTCATCATTGTAGCTTCCAATTTTCTAATCTTAGTTCCCAGACTTATCTTCTATTCTTCCAGTTTCTTTTTCAACATAAAAAAAAAAAAAAAACAGCTGGGCCCTTAGCTGCTCTACTTTCTACGTCTTCACTTTTTTTACTTCTACTTTTTACTACTCTACTTTTACTTCTACTACTTTTTACGTCTTCACTTTTTTTACTTCTACTTTTTACTACTCTACTTTTACTTCTACTACTTTTTACGTCTTCACTTTTTTTACTTCTACTTTTTACTACTCTACTTTTACTTCTACTACTTTTTACGTCTTCACTTTTTTTACTTCTACTTTTTACTACTCTACTTTTACTTCTACTACTTTTTACGTCTTCACTTTTTTTACTTCTACTTTTACTTCTACTACTTTTTACGTCTTCTCTTTTTTTACTTCTACTTTTTACTACTCTACTTTTACTTCTACTACTTTTTACGTCTTCACTGCATCCACCATCTTTACTAATAATACAACCGAGATTAGTGAAGATATCCCCTTGATCGATCCTCTCTTTACCCAAATTCTTCACCTTCCTTTATTCCGAGTCTAAGGGACTTAGTCTTCTTAACATAAAATTTTCAGACCTAATTTTTGCACCTTGAACTTCCAAAGCCCCCAATAATTATCGGTTTTGCTATTTTTATCTAAGACACTTAAATTATCTGCATACTCTAGGCCTAGGAGGATTTCGCTTTCCCATTTGATTCCACGCTCTCCCATAGCCTTTGCCGTGTTCCTTGGGACAAAGTTCGTAAAAATTATCCATATAAATGAGGATAGAACGCAACCCTTCTGCACTCCTGATTCAATACAAAACCAGCTACTAACATCTACTAACATCATTTCTTGCCCTAACCGCAGCAACATTGTTCACATACATAGCACTAATCAATTTAATATATTTGTTCGGTATATTAAATATACAAGTATAGAACCTTGGCTAAAGCACTTCAATTGGTTGAATCAGACGCGTGCACACAATATATAAAGGTAAGGATTAAAGGATTAAAGGGGTCCGATGAGTCAGGTGCTTCTTGATTATTAATTTAAGAATAAAAATTTGATCGGCACATCCTCTCCCTTCCTAAAACCACATTGTGCTTCTCTTAAAACTTTATCTACAGCATCTCTGAGCCTAAAAAGTCTCATCATACTAATTAACTTCCTATAAATCAACCAAATTTTAATTAATTTTGCATTTGCATAACTATTTGCGCTTACAAATAGAGTCCCTCGCCTGATACTCTAGATGGGCAGGCCTTATTAGACTAAAATCACATGTTTGCCTGCGATTCCAGGCGACTCAACGGTCATGTGTTAGTCCTAAAACTTGGTTAACCTGCCTGACTCCAGATAGGCGTGCCTCTCCAAAAGTTAAGATACAAGTATTTGTTCAATAAGAGTCAAATTTACTCCCTCCGTTTACCGAAACACTTGGAAAACTATAGGTTTCCCCGTTCGCCTTCGAGTCGAGGGGACTTACCGGTCATTTGTCAATCCTAAAACACGGTAGCCTGCCTGACACTCTAGGCGGGCGAGCCTATAAGGCTTAGGTCACTTGTTTACCTCTGAGTCTAGGCAAATTCAGTCCCCGTTTTCCCTACAAGTCCAATGGACATTGTCCGTTATGAGTTAACCCAAAAATTTCAGTCATCCCCATTGAAATTGCCAGTCGGCTTTCCCAGTAGGCAAAGCTAATATAATAAGAATAATATCAGTGATCCAATTGTCTTCAAAGTCCTGTGGACAAGGTCAGTCATAAATCTTTGAAAATCTTTTATTTTGAGTCTCCAATTGCCTTCAAATGGCTCATAGAAACTAATAAACTATTTGAATTTAACCTTATTCCATGACTACCTTAGTTCTGCCATAGGATCGATGGATGATGGACTATCCATTAAGAAGAGAAATGACATCATTTTTATACAATTCTGAAAAAGGCTTATTGCCTCTCACTCACAGTATTTCAAATATTTTTATATTACATTCACATATCTTAACTTTAAGCCATCTCTTAACTTTTTCATCACAATCCACCAACTTGATTTTAATTCAAATTCCCTCTTTACACTCAATTTTTATTTTTTGTTCCAATTATTTAAGAATGACCCCTGAAACACAAAGGCAGTTTAATTAGAATAATAATCTTTTTTAAAAGTTCTAAAAAAGAATTTAGTGTAAAGAGTGAGCTACTGAGGAGGGGACAATCCCCCCTTATATACGTAATAATTTTGGCTCGTTTTAAATTTTAATGTTGCTCCTTACTTTCAGTAGAAAAAACTTCAGTAGAAAAAACGGCTCCCCCACCATGGAAAATTCCCTTCCCCCCGAAAAATTTCCTTCCCCAACCGAAAATTCCCTTTCCCAGCGAAAAATTCCTCCTAAATACCGTACTACCCCCCAGAAAAATCCCCCCGAAAAATGTCTGTATACTAGCCAATATCTAATACAACATGTAAGCAATGGGCAAAGGTCATACCTTGCAGCCCTTCCCCAAGGACTATGGGGGGGGGGTCAATTCATCCTCAAAGACATAGTTATAAGATCCTCCAACTATGCTGAACACAATGGCTATCTCAAAATTTTGATTGTGTGATTTTAGGGAAAAAGGGACTAGCTGCCCTTTTGGATGGACGCTAGCTGCCCTCCAATATTTTTGTCACTTAAGAAGGGCACTAGAACTTATATTTCCAATCAAATGAGCCCTCTCTCGATCTTCTAGTACCATAGGTTCCAAACGACCACCCCTGGGGAAAGCAAAAAAGAAAAAAAAACTAGAACTTATATTTCCAATCAAATGAGCCATCTCTCGATCGTTTAGGATCACTAGTTAGACACGACCATACTGGAATAAAAACAAATCCGTGATCTTTCTTCTGGCAAAAAGTGCAAAAATCCATGTTTTCGTACATAGGAGCTTGAAACCTCTACTGTAGGGTTCTCTGATATACTGAATCTCACGGTGTGATTGTAATTAAGATCACTTTATATTTTGGGGGTGTGTTCCGCTTCAAAAAAAAACTGGACAAATTTTCTCAGACTCGTAACAATGGGTAACAATAAACTTGATTAATTTTATGTTTTTTGAATAAGCATCAACATTCAATTCTTTTGATGTATCTATTGTCATCAAGACTCAATTTCTTAAGAGTTTCGGTTACTATTGACCCGCATCACTCCTAATTTGGCAACCACGAACTGTCTGATTACTGGTTTTATAGTCCAAGGTACGTTATTTGGTAAATATTTCACAGTTCATATAATTGACTTACCAACAAAGTGAACATACTACTTGATGCCTTTTTTTATGTTCTTTACGAATATAATAATCGCTTCAATCGCAAATTCAAATTTAAGCCCTTTTTGAGCTCTTAAAAATGACCAATTTTCAATTAAAGCATGAGTTATCGGTCTTCCGACAAAATAATACTACGTTTTCTCACTGCCGTTTTCTCGGTCGTTTTCGACAAAATAATTCTGTTTTCTCAGTGCCAAAATTATTTATAGTTAGGTTAGGTCAAAAAGTGCTTAAATTTGAACTTGCTATAGAAGCGATTATTATATTCGTAAAGAGCATAAAAAAATACATCGGGTGGTATGTTCACTTTATTGGTAAGTCAATTATATGAACTGTGATATATTCACCCCTAATTTTTTATTGCCAAGAGTTCAATTCTTGTTTTACTCCGCGTTGCACTAGACGAGACCATGGACTAAATTTTATCATGAAAAAGACCAAGAAGAAAGTGCTTTCTCCTTTGGCAATGCTGTCTTTAATCACGTCAAAAGACAAACAACTGCCATCTCATGTTCTCATGGACAACACATAAAATACATTTCTGATTCACCTTTGTCCCGTAGTCACCATCAGATAACCATAGCGGATAGGAGTAATTGTACAGGTAAACAATGTTATTTATGACAGAGAAAAAGATATTTTTCTTGATAGCCTAGTTTAATTTAGAATGTTTTTTTCTGGATTTGGAACCATCTATAGGTAAGAGAAATTTGTCTATATATTTGTTTCGCTAATTCATAATGAAATGATGAGGATGAGCAGATAGGTTTGCAGGGGAGAGATCTTCGTGCAATCGACTTTATTACAACTGTTTACGAATTTTACGTAACAGTGGAGAGTTAAACGAATTCTTAATAAATCTCAATTTTTGGGATTTTCGGAAACGATTTAACTGCATTCCAGCCAGGGTTGTTGGAAGAGGGAGGGTAGGGGCAAGTTTCTCCAGGCACCATATTAAGATTTTTAAAAAGACGATTGTGTTAGTCAGTTGCTAGTTGAAATTTTTTGGAGAGATGGGGGGGAAGGTAATTTTGTCAAGGGTACCACCATCCCTTGGAACTCCCCTCATCCCAGCTTTACCCTTCATGTGGAGATGCTCGGAATGCGTCGGTTAAACTGAAAGCAAACCGGATATACAACTCAATGTTGCCCATTTTTTTAAAAACATTTGTCACTGAATTTCTTAATTGTCGGTACTTATCAGTTATATAATAAACACTATAGAATTTGGATCACGGATGATGCACACACAAAAATGGCCTAATTGTCTTTTATTGTATTTTTTACATAATTTTTGTGATGATTTTTTTTAACAGTTCGCTTAAAAATTGTTTTTTTGCTTTTGGCGCAAAACGCAGGGCTGGGAATATTTGATTGTGATACGCATGTTGCTCCAGTTGAATTGAAGAATGTAAAAAGCGAATGATTGATCACATGAAATAATACAAAAACAAGTGTGCATTCTAACATACATTATTAGTATACAATTTAATTCCTGCTTACTTCAAATTGAATATGAATTAACTGCCAATCAGTAACGGTTTGTTTTAAAGAAATACCTTAATCCGGATTAAAATATGAATTTTAATGAGTAAAGTATGAAAAATTTGAGTTTTGATGCTTTAACTCATTACTTTTATTCATTAATTCTCATTAGATCGGTCATTTACCCCCATTTTCCTAATTTGATATGACAGTTGTGCAGGAGTTTATACACTAAAGATACAAGCTAAAGAACAAGCAAAGTTACTTTTCCAGCTGTTAATTCGCTCTAACCTGGAACGAAGCATCTAATTTTAATAAATATTACTAACTTTTTGTTAAACCTGGAACATGCTCTATGCAAACCAGTTCATAGTCCTATTAGTCTATTATTATGGAGAATCTGTAAAATTGAAACTTAACCTCGGTAGTGTCCCATCCTTGCGAGATCTCAATATTTTAAGATACTTCTTGTAATATGCCTATATATTTTGTATATCGTCAACTTTTCGGATCCTCCCTCTCCTCAAAATAAATAACATGTAAACTTACTGAGGATAAGCATCTAAAGAAGCGTTTTTAAGGGTACGCGCACAATTCAACTCAGGGAAACCAACTCGTAATGACAAACTGGGGGAGGGACGAATTGGGTATTGACAGACAGAACTTCATAAATTTTGAGGTACCTTCGGCGATTTCAACATAATAACAAGAGCTAAGAGGGCATATGGCACTTGTGATGAGGCATGAAGAGCTAAGAGCCAAGAGATCATATGCTATGAGCTCTAACAAAATTCTATGAATCAATAGATTGATTTAAAAAGGAAAATAACAGGCTTAATGCCGGTCAGGATTTAAAATAAGAGCTCTGAGTCACGATGTCCTTCTAAATATCAAAATTCATTAAGATCCGATCACCCACTCGTAAGTTACAAATATCTAATTTTTTCTAATTTTTCCTCTCCCTTTAGCCCCCCCAGATGGTCGAATCTGGGAAAACGACTTTATCAAGTCAAATTGTGCAGCTCCCTGACACGCCTACCAATTTTCATCGTCCTAGCACGTCCAGAAGCACCAAAATCACCAAATCACTGAACCCCTCCCCCCAACTCCTCCAAAGAGAGCGAATCCAGTACGATTCTGTCAATCACGTATCAAGGACATTGTTTATTCTATCCACTAAGCTTCATCCCAATTCCTCCACTCCAAGTGTTTTTCTAAGATTTCCCCCTCCAACTCCCCCCAATGTCAAAAGATCTGGTCGGGATTTCAAATAAGAGCTCTGAGACATGAATTCCTTCAAAAATCAAATTTCATTAAGATCCGATCATCTATTCGTAAGATAAAAATACCCCAATTTTCACGTTTTCCAAGAATTCCGGTTTCCCCCTCCAACTCCCCCCAATGTCACAGGATCTGGTCGGAATTTAAAATTAGAGCTTTGAAGCTCAAGATCCTTCTAAATATCAAATTTCATTAAGATCTGGTCACCCTTTCGTAAGTTACAAATACCTCAATTTTCAAAATTAACCCCCCCCCCAATTCCACCAAAGAGAGCAGATCCGGTCCGGTTATGTCAGTCACGTATCTTAGACAGGTTTCTATTCTTCCCATCCAGTTTCATCCTGATCTCACCGCTTTAAGTATTTTCTAAGATTCCCGGTCCCCCCAACTGCGCCCCTCCCCCAATTACGCTTAATCTGGTTGAGATTTAAAATAAGAGATCTGAGTTACGAGGTTCTTCTAAATATGAAGTTTCATGAAGATCCGATCACTCCTTCGAAAGTTAAAAATAAGTAATTTTTTCTTATTTTTCAGAATTAACCCCCCCCCGCCAATAGAGCGGATCCGTTCCAATTATGTAAATCTCGTATGTAATATTTCTGCTTACTTTTCCCACCAAGTTTCATCCCAATCCCTCCAATCTAAGCGTCTTCCATGATTTTAGGTTTCCCCAACCCAAACTTCCCCCAATGTCACCAGATCCGGTCAGGATTTATAATAAGAGCTTTGAGACACGATATCCTTCTAAATATCAAATTTCATTGAGATCCGATCACCCATTCGTAAGTTAAAAATACCTCATTGTTTCTAATTTTTCAGAATTAACCCCTCCCCCAACTACCCCAAAGAGAGCGGATCCGTTCCGGTTATGTCAATCATGTATCTAGGACTCGTGATTATTTTTTCCACCAAGTTTCATCCCGATCCCTCCACTCTAAGTGTTTTTCAAGTTTTAGGTTTCCCCCTCCCAACTCCCCCCCCCCCAATGTCACCAGATCGAGTCGGGATTTCAAATAAGAGCTCTGAGACACGATATCCTTCTAAATATCAAATTTTATTGAGATCCGATCACCCGTTCGTAAGTTAAAAATACCTCATTTTTTTCTAATTTTTCAGAAATACCCCCCCCCCCCAACTACCCCAAAGAGAGCGGATCCGTTCCGATTATGTCAATCATGTATCTGGGACTTGTGCTTATTTTTCCCATCAAGTTTCATCCCGATCCCTCCACTCTAAGTGTTTTCAAATATTTCCGGTTTCCAAAATTTCCGGTTCCTTCCTTCAAATCCCCTCAATGTCGACGGATCTGGTCGGGATTTAAAATGAGAGCTCTGAGACACAATATCATTCCAAACATCAAATTTCATTAAGATCCCATCACCCGCTCATAAGTAAAAAATACTTCATTTTTTCTATTTTTTCCGAATTAACCGGCCCCCCCACTCCCCCCCCCCCAAGATGGTCAAATCGGGATACGCTTGCCTAATTTCATCGTCCTAGCTTACCTGGAAGTGCCTAAAGTAGCAAAACCGGGACCGACAGACAGACCGACAGAATTTGCGATTGCTATATGTCACTTGGTTAATACCAAGTGCCATAAAAAGGTGACACATATGATCATAATGAGGATTTGGATGATTATGACGATGTTATCGGCGTTGAGACAATTAAGAAGATGTTGCGATGACGTTAAGGCCGTTCATTCTGGTCATCATTGTGCTAAGATCTTAATCTTTCGACAGAAAACAATTTGAAGGTAAATCTTTGGACTCTGATCTTGCTACTTATGCAGTTTTTATCATCATTCTGCTCTGATTAGCGGTCTAAGAACAATTACGAAAATTTAATATCTTAAGCAAATCTAAGGAAAAAGAACCTGTAGACATACTTCGATTTATCCTGTTTGGCTCTAAGCTCCTCAATAAGAGCTTCACAAATGCCCAGAGCTATCGTCGATTTCCAGAAAACAGCTTCTTCACTTCCAGCAATGTATTCACAAATAGTATACAGTTTCCAGATCAATGAAAATTCTTCACTATTTTGTTGGCTCAACCATTTCGATTTTCGACCATTGGACCTAAAGAAAAAGAACCTGTAGACATACTTCGATTTATCCTGTTTGGCTCTAAGCTCCTCAATAAGAACTTCACAAATGCCCAGAGCTATCGTCGATTTCCAGAAAACAGCTTCTTCACTTCCAGCAATGTATTCACAATAGTATACAGTTTCCAGATCAATGAAAATTCTTCACTATTTTGTTGGCTCAGCCATTTCGATTTTCGACCATTGGAAGCAATTCTAAGGAAATTTGGCTCAGCCATTTCGATTTTCGACCATCGGAAGTAAATCTAAGGAAAAAGAACCTGTAGACATACTTCGATTTATCCTGCTTGGCACTAAGCTCTTCAATAAGAGCTTCACAAATACCCAGAGCTATCGTCGATTTCCAGGAAACAGCTTCTTCACTTCCAGCAATGTATTCACAAAAAGTATGCAGTTTCCAGATGCATGAAAATTCTTCACTATTTTGTTGGCTCAGCCATTTCGATTTTCGACCATTGGAAGCCATTCTAAGGAAAGTTGGCTCAGCCATTTCGATTTACGACCATTGGAAGCCATTCTAGATGACATACATTTGTTACTGGCTTAATCCCAATGGGATTTAGCTGGCGTCGAAACTTAGCTAAGGCTATTAATCTGATTAGCCATTTCTGACTAGTTCAGATATAGAATTTTCGCCTAAATTCATAAACAGTTTTTATCTATCACAGTCCATGGTAAGTAACTGTAAAGTAAGGAGCAACTCAGATTATTATCAACAGAGACTGAAAAAAAAGCACAAATGACAACAACTAATACATCAAACAAATAAACTTTTATGCTGATTCAAAACATATAAATTTCATCTGAAGTTACGCATCAACAACGAGTCGGAAAGAATTTGCACAATTTTGGAAAACAGGGGAAAACGCCCAAATAAGGCAAGCAATCTTGATGAAAATCACACCATTGAATTCAGCATGTCAGAGAATCCTATTGTACAGGTTATAAGCTCCTAACTAGATAATATGAAATTTTACATCTTCTCAAGAAGAAAGATCACGAATGTGCATTTATATATATTTTCCTCTTTTTTTATGACACAAGGTATCTACCACGTGACATATAGCGATCGCAGATTCTATCGGTCGGTCGGTCTGTCTGTCTGTCTGTCCCGGTTTTGCTACTTCAGGCACTTCCAGGTAAGCTAGGACGATGAAATTTGGCAGGCGTATCAGGAACCAGACAAGATTAAATTAAAAACTGTCGTTTCCCCGATTCAACCGTCTGGGGGGGGGCGTGGAGGGACGGTTAAATAGGAAAGTGATCGGATCTTAATGAAATTTGATGTTTGAATGGATATCATGTCTCAGAGCTCTTATTTTAAATCCTGACTGGATCCGGTGACATTGGGGGGAGTAGGTGGGGGGCCTAAAATCTTGGAAAACGCTTAGAGTGGAAGGATCAGGATGAAACTTGGTGGGAAAAATGAGCACAAGTCCTAGATACGTGATTGACATAACCGGAACGGATCCGCTCTCTTTGGGGGAGTTGGGGGGTGGTGGTGGTATTAATTCTGAAAAATCAGGTATTTTTAACTTACGAAGGAGAGATCGGATCTGAATGAAATTTCATATTTAGAAGGACCTCTTAACTCTCTTATTTTAGACTCTCTTTATTATTTCTCTCTTATTTTAAATCCCGACCGGATCCAGTGTCATTGGGGGGGGGGCGGAAATCTTGGAAGACGCTTAAAGTGGAGAGATCAGGATAAAACTTGGTGGGAAGAATAAGCACAAGTCCAAGATACGTAGCTGACATAACCAGACCGGATCCACTCTCTTTGGTGGAGTTGGGGGGGGGGGATAATTCCGAAAAATTAGAAAAAAATAGGTATTTGTAACTTACGACCGGGTGATCAGATCTTGATGAAATTTAATATTTAGAAGGATCTTATGCTTTAGAACTCTCATTTTAAATCCCGACCAGATCCGTCGACATTGAGGGGAGTTGAAGGAAGGAACCGGAAATTTTGGTAACCGGAAATATTTGACCACGCTTAGAGTGGACAGATCGGGATGAAACTTGATGGGAAGAATAAGCACAAGTTATAGATACGTGATTGATATAATTGGAACGGATCTGTTTTCTCTGGGGGAGCTGGGGGTTGTTAATTTGGAAAATTTAGAAAAAATGAGGTATTTTTAAATTAAGAACGGGTGACAGGATCTTAATGACATTTGATATCTAGAAGGAACTCGTGTCTCAGAGCTCTTATTTCAAATCCCGACCAGATCTGTTGACATTGATGGGAGTTGGAGGGAGAAACCGGAGATCTTGGAAAACGCTTATAAATGTCGTAGATACATGATTGACGTAACCGGACTTGATCCGCTCTCTGTAGGGGAGTTAGGGGTGGGGTTCAGTGCTTGGCGAGCTTGGTGCTTCTGGACGTGCTAGAACGATGAAAATTAGCCGGCGTGTCAGGGAGCTGCAAAAACTGACTTGATAAAGTGGTTTTCCCCGATTCGACCACCTGGGGGTCTGAAGGGAGAGGAAAAATTAGAAAAATTGAGGTATTTAACTTACGAGTGTGTGATCGAATCTTAATGAATTTTGAAATTTAGAAGGACCTCGTGACTCAGAGCTCTTATTTTAAATCCCAACCGGCATTAAGCCTCTGATTTTCCTTTTAAAGCAATTTATTGATTCTTAGAATTTTGCTATAGCTCATACCATATGAGCTCTTGGCTCTTCCGACCTCGTCACAAGTGCCATATGAGCTCTTAGCTATTGTTTTCTCCAGAGGGTGACTGTATCGACCTACTAAAAAAAAAAAAAATTCTATCGGAAAGTTCATGGCAACCAACTGTGAGTAAGGACACAAGTATAACAGTTCGAAATAGGGATGAAACCTTTTAATCGAGAGTGAACATGTATACAATTTTTAACTGGATATTTCGAACACATATACAGTGTTCACTATCAATGTTACGTTAAAAAGAGTTTTACTGCTGATAATAAACACTATGTGTTCGAAATATCCAGTTAAAAATTCTATATCTGTTCACTGTCGATTAAAAGGTTTCATTCCTATTTTGAACTGTTATACTTTCGTCATGGAAAGGCAGTGTGGTCTTCAAAGTTATCTACGGTAAGTAAGGACCTGGCTAAAAGTAATCGAGATTCCAAAAAAGGAGCTTTGACAACAATGTACAGAGACTGCTTCAAAAGATTCTGCTTTTTGTGGTATTTCTAAATATACCAAATTTTAAAGCTAGTTTATATATATCAAGTTTAAAGCTAACTACCAAAAACTAAAAGCCTGATAAATATGGATGATTTTTGA
This sequence comes from Artemia franciscana, assembly GCF_032884065.1. Lineage (NCBI taxonomy): Eukaryota > Metazoa > Arthropoda > Branchiopoda > Anostraca > Artemiidae > Artemia > Artemia franciscana. The sequence goes on from NC_088882.1 coordinate 10,609,605, forward strand.
AAAAAAAAGGAAAAAACACCTCCAAAAGACCAGAAGAGCTTGTTGAAAATTACATTTGATACCAATATATACATCAAAAGAATCGAATTTTTATACTGATTGAAGTATAAAAGTTTCATCAAGTTTAGTTTTACCTATCAGAAGTTACGAGCCTGAGAAAATGTGCCTTATTTTCGAAAAAAGGGTGAAACACCCCTTAAAACTCATTGAATCTGAATGAACCAGAGAACCATACTGTAGAGGTTTCAAGCTCTTATCTGCAAAAATGTTGAATCTTGTATTTTTTGCCAGAAGAAAAGATCACGGATGCGTGTTTATTCGTTTTTGTTGTTGTTATTGTTTTTTCAGGGGTGATCGTGTCGACCCAGTGGTCCTATGTCGCGAGAGGGCTCATTTTGACGGAAATTAAAAGTTCTAGTGCTCTTTTTAAGTAACCAAAAAATTGGAGGGCAACTAGACCCCCTCCCACGCTCACTGATTCTTAGTCACCGGATCAAAATTTTGAAGTAGCCATTTTGTTCAGCATAGTCGGAAAATCTAATAACTATGTCTTTGAGGACGACTTAATCCCCCACAGTCTCCGGGGAAGGGCTTCAAGCTATGAACTTTGTCCATTGTTTACATATAGTATTGGTTATAGAATAGAATATATTTATTCACTACAATAGCCGGAGCTAGCATTAGCATGTCATGACAAAAATAATTTATACCTTCAAAAACACTCACAGGAAAATTTAATCAAACAATATATTAATCAAACATTAAATATCAGTCGCGTCAATATTATTAAAATGACGGGTAAAGTATGGAACAAATGATTTGCGATATCTCTCAGTACTATATGCTGAGCAAGTCAGTAACTGTGGACAATTGTTTTTTATTTGTCGAAGTCTAGTAACTGGTCCTCCAGTTGGGGGGCTCGCAAAGTTGGGTAGTAGACGACAATGAGCTGGGGAATTTAAACAATTTAGTCCAAATCTATATGTTAAGCCATGTCTACGACTATCAAGTGAGTCCAAATTGAGTTGGGGGAAGTATACTGACGTTTTTCAGGGGGGATTTTTCCTGGTGGTAGGGGGTCGGGGGAAGGGGTTTACGTGATAGGATTTTTCAAAATCCTCAGTAATGAGGGTGTTCGTCCCCTCGTCAATACATCACTCTTTACGCTAAAGTATTTTTAGTAATTTCAAAAGAGCTACTTATTCTAATTAAACGGCCTTGGTGATTCAGGAATCATTCTTAAAGAATTGGAAAAAAATTCGAACTTTAGTGTAAAGAGTGAGGTATTGACGAGGGAGCAAACCTCCTCGTATACGTAATAAAAATGTACGCTCTTAATGGTTCATCATAGTGCTACTGTAGTGTTAGAAACAGTGTTGGCTTTTCACGCGCTTGCCATCAAAATCGGAAACAACGACCACAGGTTTGTTTTCAAATAATTTATTTTATTAATCAAGTTCTTTTCCAAGTTCTTGGAATGGGATAAATGCTCATTTTGTATCTGTAAATTTAACTGTAACCCTGCAGTAACCATTTTCAGTGCATTTTGTTATAGACAGTAAGCTTCAGATATTAAATTGCTTCAAGATTGGTGCTAATTTCAAATCTGTCGAATCTCTAGGATTTTAAGCAAAAACTTCACGGATGCTGACTAAAATCTGAAAATAGATATTTATCTGTACATAGATAATCGCACTCATGAAGCCCTGTTCCCGTTTGTGAATCTCCAAGAACTTCCACAAGTTTGGATGATGGCAGTTAATGGAACCATGGATCCGAAAGTGCCAGCCTTCCACCGAATTGTTAGATCAGGGAAGGCTCTGGGTGTATCAATCGTACATATTCCAAAGGCAAGGAGGAAATAGGGGGGGTGGCCCTTTGGCCACCTTGGAAATAAGGAGCAATATTAAAACTTAAAGCAAATAGAAATTATTACGTATATGAAGGGGTTCGTCTCCTCCTCAATACCACGCTCTTTGGCTAAAGTATTGTTAGTAATTTCAAAAGAGCTATTTATTCTAATTAAACGGTCTTTGTGATTAAGGGGTCGTTCTTAAAGAATTGGAACATAATTCGAACTTAAGTGTAAAGAGCGAGGTATTGATGAGGGGGCAAACCCCCTCATATACGTAATAAAAATATACGAATATAGAAGTTCGTTACGTAAGTTAATTTGTAAGTTACGTATATTTATTACTAATAAAAATGTTCGTAAATTAAATTAAAAGTAAAAAAAAACTAGATGGCAAATAGGCCCCCGCCCCTTTTTTCTCAGAATCGTCCGATCAAAACTTTGAGAAAGCTATTTAGCCAAAAAAAAGTAAAATTAATTTGCAAATTTATTTTTAATTATTCATGTACGGTGAAACAAAATCAAAACCTGCATTACTTCAAAAAAGTTCAGAAATTAAATAAAAAACAAGTTTTTTTTTAACTGAAAATAAGAAGCGACATCAAAAATTAAAACGAACATAAATTATTCCATATATGAAAGGGGCTGTCCCCTCCTCAACGCCCCGCTCTTTACGCTAAAATTTGACTCTTTCTGACAACTCTACTTTTTAAAAATATTTAAAACTTTAGCGTAAAGAGCGGGGCGTTGTTTCCTGTTTCTCTTCTTCTCTAAAAAAAAACAACGTAAAAACGGGTAATAAATGCTACAGACTCCATCGGTTACTTCATTTTTATTATATAAAATAGAAAGTAGTGCCTCAATAAACCACTTTCCGCCATTTTGTGCTGCACAATCCATTTTCGCCCAAATTGGGCCAAAATATCATAAGACCCCAAACTTTTATTTAATACCCCAATTTTATTATAGCACTCCGACAGACATAATATATATGTCTAACCAATTTTTATTTCTTACCTTGAGTTTTTTTTTTGCGAAAAACTTTCCGTGTATGAGATCTAGCAATTTAATTTATCCAGTTGGTTTGAGAGTATACACCGTGAAAAGAAAGTACATAAATACCTTATGATACATCTTTACTTTCTTTTCTCGTGATCGCAGCGACAGCTGCAACCTAGTATAAAGCGAACCATGGCCAATAGTAAGCAAAGATTTAAAAATATGTTTTTATAAAAAAAAACTACTTAGCGAGAAAAACCTCCATTTATAGCTGAGTTAGGAATGTTAACTACTATTTCGATTACACTTGATGGTAAAATGTTATTTTGAAATCAAATTTAAAGGCATTTTGAAAAAGAGACCCCTCGAATTTATCTAGAGAAACTGATTTTGATGAAAGCATAAATGTTAGGAGATAGTCATTACAAAGAAGATTGTGGGAGGTTAACAACACTGAATACGATAGAATATTAAAAAGCACAAACAGTCTGATTGGTTGGCAAGAAAACATCTCCGATCAGCCGCGACGCAGAGAAACCGAGACAGACCTCTTGTTTATTGTTGACAGTTCACCTATTTGACAGACTACAGTGAGCATATATATATATATATATATATATATATATATATATATATATATATATATATATGTGTGTGTGTGTGTGTGTGTGTGTGTGTGTGTGTTTAAATAAAACGAGAAAGTATAAATATGCCTAATAAATAATCCGTAGTTAATAAGACTGACTAACCGTAGGAGCCTGAGATTCGTACAGATGCGTCTTGGAAAATTCAAACATGCCTTCAGAAATGGTCTACAGCAAATAAACTCTGTTGATTCACTTTTTCGTCAAGCCTCAAAACTTGTGTATAATATCCTCAAGGGTCGATTCTATGGCAAGTACTCCTTCTAATTTATGTAAATAACCTATCTTTCGCGGTTAAAAATGAGAAAACCTTGTATTGCAGTCATCCATGTGATCTGGAATTTTCCCGTGTTCATAGTCATGGTTTGCATTCTTAGAATTCTGTTTTGCTTTTGCCGAGATTGAGTCTGGTACAAATGAGGTTCGTGAAAGCATAAAATATGCCATAAGAAATAATCCATTGCTTTGAAGCATTCAACACAGGACCGGTGTACCGGATGTATTTATGGAAATAATACACGCTAAAGAATTTAAAACTAAATATGGGTCGAGACAAGAAGAGGAAGAAAAAACTAGTTTCTATTTTGACTTTTATTCTATATATGTCGAAGGCTCAATCAATTATTCGTGAAAATCAAGTTCGAAATAAAATATATAGTCATTTACTATGGGCAGGCGGCAGATTCCAGTTCTATGATCCTATGCTAAACGTAGATTCAGTTAGATTTTTTAAACATTGTCCTTTTTTTAATGGAATTCAGAGTTAAATTACTAGGATCAAAAGGATCCTGCATGTTATTGCCTAAGAATATTGTAACTTGTAACTGCAATTTTTTCACCTCATTTATAACGGATCGAGAAATGGAGAGCGTTTGAAGGAAAAAAAAATAACTCGGAAGATACTTTTGCCACAAAAAGTGTATCAAAGACTAAAAGTGGATTATATTCTTATTTGTGGCAGCTATAACGCTGTTTGGCCGAAGAAGTGCAAGAAATTGCAAATATGCCACTTAAAATATGGATGGTTGTAAATAATCATGATTTGTTTTCTCTTCTTGACGATTTCAAAGAAAGTGATTGGAAATTAAACAAAAGTAAGTGAACACGCACCCGTGATTTGTCTTCTGGCAAAAAATACGAAATTCCACATTTTTGTAGATAGAAGCTTGAAATTTTTGCTATAGGGTTCTCTGATACGCCGAATGCGATGGTGTGATTTTCGTTAAGATTCTATGACTTTTAGGGGGTGTTTCCCCCTATTTTCCAAAATAAGGCAAATTTTCTCAGGCTCGTAACTTTTGATGACAAAGACTAAATTTGATGAAACTTATATATTTAGAATCAGCATGAAAATCTGATTCTTTTGATGTATCTTTTAGCATCTAAATTCCGTTTTTTAGAGTTTCGTTTACTATTGAGCCGGGTCGCTCCTTACTACAGTTCGTTACCACGAACTGTTTGACTAAATATGTTACCAGGCACGTATGCAGAAATTTGTTTCGAAAGGGCCGTACTTTTTTGTGGAAGGGGTCTTCAAAAACCAAAACAGGGCGAGGGATCACGTGCAAAGTATTAAGGGAAAGAAAATTATAGAAGACAACACTAAGCTGAGGTTTATTATTACATTTATAGTGTAATAACATTTATATTTTTTTGTAATTTATTAACTTATAATTATAATTTATTAAGATTTATAATGTTTATTAAATTAAACATTATTTGTTTCTTTAAATGTGCTGATATCGGAATATAAATGTGTTTATATCCTGTATGGACTCTGGTGCGTTTTCAAAGAGCTTCATTCAGAAAAACTCTTCTGACAAATGTGACAATCATATGGTCTCTTCCCTGTATCCACTCTTTGATGCCTATCCAACTTGCATGATGTTGTATAGGCTATTGGATCTGTTACGTTTTTACATTGTTACATTTAAGCTTGAAATTATAATCCTGTGTTATACATTAAATTACGTGGATATTAATCAGTGGAAAAATTTTGCCAGAAAAAATAAAATGCAAATAAAAAATAAAAATTACCTATCGAGCAAATCTCTATGTTTGCTGAACCATCCTGCTCCTTATCTTTACAGGCGAGTAGACTTGTTTAATTTATTTATAAAAAAAATTGTAGAACTATTAATTACTTTTTCTGCGTACAAGTAACAATGGATAATTTTTTTCTCCCAGGAGAAATTTCACCAATAAAGCCATGGCAAGCCTGAGCCGAGAAGCATTGCAACAAGAGAACAAATTCGTAATGGAAACAGCAAAATTGATTGAAAAGGAAATATTAAGTTCACCCCCAACAAGAAAGGAGAAAGTTATCAATTTTCTTCACCCCCAGGAACTGATTGATAGGGTGGATTTTAAACTCAATGAAAGTGGTATGAATCAAGAGCAATTATTGAAATTATGCAAAGATGCAATTAAATACTCCGTGAGAACGTCCAATCCCATGTTTGTAAACCAATTGTATCACGCGGCAGATCCATACAGTTTAGCAGGATCATGGCTCACAGAAGCGTTAAACACAAATCAACACACGTTTGAAGCAGCACCGTTCTTTATTGTCCTTGAACAACTTTTATTAAGGTATATAGATTATCTCCAATAATATTTCAGTAAGAGACAATGGTGCTTGTGTATTATTCAGAACACACTCAATGAGTGAAGTTAGGTTCTTTCGTGAAACAAACTACGATGCTGTTACATTTTATGAGAAAAACCGGTTTCATAGCAACAAAGACAAACTCAATTTAGTTTGCTATGCATAGTGATAGAAGATAGTATCTGAACATGGATTTTGAAATGAAGATTTGGGATTTGCCAAAGACTGAAAAAGAGGCAATTATATTTTTCCAGGATAAGGGGTTGTTGCCCATAACAAAATAGAGCGTCAATGGATACAACATAACTTTATACTCTAGCGAGAAGGAACATTACGAGAAAGAAGGCATAGTAATAGAAGATACTTAACCTAACCTAACTTCACTTATTGAGTGTGTTCTGAATAAAACACAAGTACCGAAACAAGTCTTTTGTAAGCATTAAGCAGCGCCTTCATTTATATGAATTTAAAAAAAAAGTCCGAAACCCCTCGAAAGTGGCATCGAAACGAAAGGTACACCACTGGAAGCACCATTGTCGAAAATCCCATACAGGATTTTTACAATCCCCCCTTGAGTAACAAGGAAAATCACTTTTTTACATGGGTAGAATTGACGTCAAGGCCGTATCCGGGATTTTTGTTCGATGGGAGGGGGAGGAGGGTTACAAAAAACTAAAAACACATAAAAAATTTGTTTATATGCGTTTTTGTTATGTTTTTACGAGTTGGACAAACTTTTAGAAGGGGTTAAACCTCCTACCCCCCCCCCACAGGATACGGCCATGACTGACATGACACTTTTTTCTTTCTTTTCTTCTACTACAAAGGACGAGTATGACTTATAGATGAAACTTGTGTCGAGTTTCAACAGGTTGTTTTCTTGACAACCAGAATCAAAAGTTATCTTCTATTAAATATTAACAATTTAGCTTACAATGCAATGAAAGTCCCCCGTTTTGAAACACACTCACTGGATGTAGACATTAGCTTCTTCAAGAAAAAAGAAAAGAGTAAATTATCCCATATTTAGGATGCTTGAAAAATTAGGTGAGATTATGGAACATGCACCATGATCAAAATTACACACTAGATAATATTAGTATGTAATTTGACAGGCATACAAACAGGAATAAGAACAATCACTTTTTGTACTTTATGTTACCACTACTACTACTAATACTACTAACAACAGCTCACTGCAGCACCAAGCCGCCTGAGACCAACACAGCTATGCACACTCCATTCCAATCTATTCGAAGCCTCCCTCTTTACGTCCTCCCGAGAAGTTCCTATTTCCCTTAAATCTTTCCTTACAACATTGTCCCATCCCATTCAAAACACCCAGCTCTTCGTTTGGCCATAGCCGGTTGGCCGACAAGGACACTCTTCGGGAATCTGTCATTCTTCATCCGCAGAACATGTCCCAGGCATCTCATCCTTTCTCTTATTATAGCCGCAGAAAGCGGGATTGAATCGCTTTCTTCATACAGCGCAATACTTGAGGTCCGGCCAGTCAGTCGGGTGCCGAAAACAATCCGCAGACCGTTTCTCTGGAAATGGTCTGCGGTAGTGTGCGGTCTGGTGGAGAGGTAGTGTTGGGTACCAAAAAGATCCATCAAGTGGATATCTTCCCTTACCTAGGTAGTATTAGAATAACCTTAGATAACTAAGTAGAATAACCAGAGTCCTGGGCGATTTTTCACAGCTGAAGAAGTTTGGGAGAATAGCAAGATAAGCTTGCGAACCAAGATTAGAATAGAGGAAGCGCACTTCGTACAGCGCACTCCTTGAGGTCCGGCTAGTCAGTCGGGTGCCCAAAAGAATCCGCAGACAATTTCTCTGAAAAACATCTAGTAAATCCTCCTCTGTTTCTCGGAGTGCCCACGCTTCAGAACTATACTTGACCACTGTCATCACAATAACTTCCAACATTATAATCTTGGTTCGCAGATTTACCTTCCTATAATTTCAAACTTTCTATCTTTTCAAAAATTGGTACTTCATTACTCCTGCTCTTATAAAATATTATTTTTTCAACCAACTGATCCCCTCTCAAAAGTCTAGACCTCTATACAGAACGGTATGAAAATTTCACAATTAAATGAATAAGTTAAAAGTAGCCTTATTTAAATTACGAAAAAAACGCATATGCACATTTCCGTCTCAACATCTCCCTTTCTAAGCAACAAGGTTGGCGAGTAAAATCCTTAGTTAGAAATATATGTAAAATTTATAAAATATTCTTGTTACAGGATTTAGCAGCACAAAAATATTGTTAAATTTATGCACGGAGGAGCCTTCTGAAACAAAGAAATATTTCCATAGACGCAAACAGTTCCAACCGTTGGTAGAGGAAGAGGAGAGTAATGAATAAAAATTGGTCATAGAGAAGTTAAATTAATATAGAGCCAATACTCCGTTTGCCCACCCCCTCCCTAATTTTGAAAATACTTTCTTGGGCAATTTTCATTGAAATGTGTTTTTTTTGTATTTTCGTCAATAAAAATGAAAAAAAAAATAACGTAATTGCCCCTCCTATATTAAAAAAATACCTCTGCCCTTACATTTTCTATGAAGAAGGGGGACAATACCAGGTGGATATCCTCCTTCCCCTTACTCCCTATTTGTAGGTGTGGTTGTGTCGGACCTTGGCGTTAATTTGTTTCGAATTGAGCATTTACTGTTTACATCCAGGTCAATCCTTTCCATAGAAACTCCCCGCAAAAGATTTCACAGTTAGAAACATATTCACTGGAAATGAACGTCCTGTTCGTTAGAAATAAAAAAAAAGAGATTTATGTACGTAAACTGGTCTAAATTTAGGTTGCTTCTTGATAAAATCTGACAGCTGAAACGGTCCCTTTTCCATACTAATAATAAACCAAATCACCAGTCAAAAAATCTTGAAAAAACACAAACATGACGCAATTTAACAGGACAAGAGACAATTTAAAATATATGTCAAAGTAATATATATGACAAATCGGACGCAGTAGGCTAATTCAAAAGGCGTTACAAGACAATTGCATTAGACTGAAATTCTGCCTATATTCTTAAATTCAATCTACTTAAATCAACTTCTACATGATTTATTCAATCTATTTTCTTTGATCCTAATTAATTTTTTATATACGTTTACGTAAGGGCACATCGGAGGGTGGGGGGTTGCACCGGGTTTACCCGCCCCAAAAATTTTTTTGCCTGACCCCGTAAATACGTATTGAAAATGCATATAAAAATTGTCTGATGCGTTTTTAAAGTACCCCCTCCCCGCAAAAAAAAATCCTGGATACACCCTTGCATTCATGTCTTTAAACATCAAGTCTTATGAAATGCTAAAGAGCCAATTTTTCTCTAAAATATATGCTTTTATATTTATCAAAAGCAATAACTCAACAGTAAAATAGCATTGTCGAGCTATTGAGTTCAACAACTTTTAATAACTATTTTTTTTTTAGGTAGGAAGGTATGATAATAGCCAAAGTTTTTGTTCGGGGCTCGGGGGAGGGATACAAAAACTGTAAAACATATCAAAATTTATTTATATGTATTGTCGTTATGTTTTTACGAGCCGAACAAAAAATTCGAAAAACGTTACCAAAACGAATAATTTCTAGGAGGTTTTGAGAGTTGAGTGTACAAGAATAGGTTTGGAAATTAATATTACGAAGACAAAGTCGCTAAGACTGGGAATAAGTGATGGTGAAGAGGTAGTGTTGGGTACCAAAACGATCCATCAAGTGGATATCTTCACTTACCTAGGTAGTATTAGAATAACCTTAGATAACTAAGTAGAATAGCCAAGGTCCTGGGTAATTTTTCACAGTTGAAGAAGTTCGGGAGAATAGCAAAATAAGCCTGCGAACCAAGATTAGAATAGAGGAAGCTACAATGATAACAGCGGTAAAGCAGGGTTTTGAAACGTGGGTGCTCCTAAGAGGTTAGAGGATTTACTAGATATTTTCCAGAGGAGTTGTCTACGAATTATTTTGGGTACCCTTCTGACTGACAGTATTTCAAACAGCAAGCTGTTAGAAAAATTTGACTATATCCTGCTATCTAGGGCTATAAGGAGAGAAGGGCTGAGATGGCTAAGATACGTTCTACGGATGAAGAATGACAGACCAAAGGTCGTCCTTTTCCGCCAACCATCTAGGGCCCAATGGAAAGCTGGTCGTCCCTAAATAGAACGCGTAAGGAAGGATTTAAGGGACAGTGGAACTTCTAGGGAGGGTGCAAGGAGTGAGTCCTAGATTAGATTTGGATGGAGCAGGAGTGTGCGTAGCTGTGTTAGTCTCAGGCGGCTTAATGCTGCAGAGTTGTTATCAGCAGTACAAGTAGTATGAATTACATATTTAAACAAAGGTTTCTTTGTTTATAAAGAAAGCAAGCACCTTTCTTGACAGAACGTTTCTATTTAGGGGTTTGCTCAGGGGCGTAATGTGCTATGGGGCAGGGGGGGGGCAATTACCACTCCCAGACCTCGGCTTGCCCCCCCCCCCAGACCCGAGTTCGCCCCCCCCCCCGCCCTGCTGAAATTTATTTTCTTCAAAAATCTTGTCAAAACTAAGATACGCCTGCATAGTTTAAGCATAAACAGAAACGGATTGTTTTTTTGTTTTTTTTTAGTGTATATTTACCTTTATAGTACTATAAAGTATTTTTATAGTACTTTCATAGTACCATGTATTACTTTCATGTCACCAAATGGCTCATTTTTAGTTTTTACCGTCATTTTCCCTTGATTTGGAAAAATTGGCTCCAACTCTGCCCCCCCCCCCAGGATTTTGACGAAATAACGCCACTGGTTTTGCCATACCAGACGTTTTTGAAATAGGCATCTTTAAGTAGACATTAAATAAAAAAAAACAAGTTTTTTCAACTGAAAGTAAGGAGCGACATTAAAATTTAAAACGAACAGAAACTACTTCGCATATGAAAGGGGCTGCTTCCTCATCAACGCCCCGTTCTTTTCATTAAAGTTTGACTCTTTCTCTCAACTCTTCTTTTTAAAACAGTAAAAAACTTTAGCGTAAAGAGCGGGGCGTTGATGAGGAAGCAGCCCCTTTCATGTACGAAGTAATTTCTGTTAGTTTTAAATTTTAATGTCGCTCCTTACTTTCAGTTGAAAAAACTTGTTTTTTTTATTTAATTTCTGAACGTTTTTGAATCAATGCATGTTTTGATTTTGGGTCTCCGCAGAGGAATAATTAAAACGAAATTTGCATATTTTTTTTTTTTTTTTTTGGCTAAATGGCTTTCTCATAATTTTGATCGAACGATTTTGATAAAAAAGAGCGGGGGAGGAACCCTAGTTGCCCTCCAATTTTTTGGTTAATTAAAAAGGCAACTAGAACTTTTAATTTTTTACGAATCTTTTTATTAGTAAAAGATATAATTTTGTCCCAATTCATTAAGAATGACCCCTGAATCACAAAAGCCGTAGAATAAATAGTTGACATTACTAAAAATACTTTAGCATAAAGAGCGATTTATTAGGAGGAGGTGATCCCCTCATATGGGTAATAATTTCTGTTCGTTTTAAGTTTTAATGCTGCTCCCTACTTCCAGCTGAAAAAACTTTTTCATATTTATTTTTTCATTGTTTTTTTTTAAGTAATGCTAGTAAATCCTGCGCTCCCTTCATGGAAATTTTCTTCCCCCATGACAAATTCCTCGATGGAAAGCTCCTTCAGAATATCCCCCTCTTCTCAACCCCTCCCCCAATCAAAATTGTACGCCTGTACACTTCCCAATAACCATTACTATATGTAAGCACTGGTCAAAGTTTGTAACTTGTAGCCCCTCCCACGGGGACTCTGGGGGAGTAAGTCGTCTCCAAAGTCATAGTTATAAGGAATTTCGACTACTCTGAATAAAATGGCTATCTCAGTATTTTGATCAGTTGACTTTGGGAAAATAATTAGCGTGGGAGGGGCCTAGATGCCCTCCAATTTTTTGGTCACTTAAAAAGGTCACTAGAACTTTTCATTTCCGTTATAATGAGCCCTCTCGCAACATTCTAGGACAACTGGGTCGATACGATCACCCCTGGGGAAAAAAAAACAACAAAAAAACAAACCAACAAATAAACACGCATCCGTGATCTGTCTTCTGGCAAAAAATACAAAATCCCACATTTTTGTAGATAGGAGCTTGAAACTTCTACAGTAGGGTTCTCTGATACGCTGAATCTGATGGTGTAATTTTCTATGTCGTTAAGATTCTATGACTTTTAGGGGGTGTTTCCCCCTATTTTCTAAAATAAGGCAAATTTTCTCAGGCTCGTAACTTTTGATGGGTAAGACTAAACTTGATGAAACTTATATATTTGAAATCAGCATTAAAATGCAATTCTTTTGATGTAGCTACTGATATCAAAATTCCATTTTTTAGAGTTTTGGTTACTATTGAGCCGGGTCGCTCCTTACTACAGTTCGTTACCACGAACTGTTTGATTACCACGAACTGTTTGATTATTAGTGAGTTTAAAATAGCATACCAGAATTATATTTTTTAAACTGTTGAAGGTCTTGGTTTTGACAATGAGTTAATTTTATAAGTGAAAACGATAATAGAAAACGTCTTATTTTAAGAAAAATAAATGAAAAGCTAATTTTGGTCTGAGTCATTATTCTTTATTTTGAAAATGACATTTGAATTTCAGGGTCCAAATAACTCAAACGGTTGGTTTTACCTTATTTTTTCATCAGTATCATCACTCAAGGGTGCTTAAACAAAAATTATGTGATAATAACGGGAAAAAAATTCATACCATAAATGTATATAAACGCAGCATGTAGTATTTCGCTATATAAACAAAATTAGTAACTAAATTAGAGCTAATATTCTTATGAAAATATTTGTTTTTGAATTTATCAAAATCAAAGTTTAATAGAAACAACTGCTAGTACATTTCTGATAGAATCAACAATAATTATTTCAATGAAAATTTTGTAATGTCAAAGGATTATTATAAAACCTAGTTGGTTGGGGCGCCTCGCACCCCCCACAAGCCCCCCCGCGCGCGTAAGTCGTTACGCGCCATATTAGTTACGCGCCATTGTAGTTGTGTCCCTGTGTCCCACCTGTGAACATATATCTATATATATAAAAATAAGTTGTCTGTCTGTGGATGTGTGGATGGGTCAGGTGACGTCACCTGAAAAAACTGGATCAGGTGACGTCAAAACTGAAAAAACTAAAAAAAGGCAAAAACTACAAAAAAAACTAAAAACTAATAAAAAAAATAAAAAAGCTAAAAAACTAAAAAAACTATAAAGGTAAAAACCAATAAAAAACTAAAAAAAAAAACTGAAAAAACTAAAAAAAGGCAAAAACTACAAAAAAAAACTAAAAACTAATAAAAAAAGTAAAAAAGCTAAAAAACTAAAAAAACTAAAAAAACTAAAAAAAGGTAAAAAACTAAAAAAAATAAAAAATAAAAAAAAACTAAAAAAAAGGAAAAAACTGAAAAATAAGCTAAAATAAAGGTAAAAACCAATAAAAAACTAAAAAGAAAAAAAGGAAAAAACTAATAAATGACGACACTCAAAAGAGAAAGCGACCAGGACAAAAGGAATGTTCGATTAGCAATCAACAAAGCACCGGGACACAGGGAGTATAAATGACGACCAGGACATAAGTAAAAAAAAAAACTATCTATATATATAAAAATAAGTTGTCAAACTAAAAAAAGGCAAAAACTACAAAAAAAACTAAAAACTAATAAAAAAGCTAAAAAACTAAAAAAACTAAAAAAAAGGCAAAAACTACAAAAAAAACTAAAAACTAATAAAAAAAATAAAAAAGCTAAAAAACTAAAAAAACTAAAAAAACTAAAAAAAGGTAAAAAACTAAAAAAACTAAAAACTAAAAAAAACTAAAAAAGGAAAAAACTGAAAAATAAGCTAAAATAAAGGTAAAAACCAATAAAAAACTAAAAAAAAAACTGAAAAAACTAAAAAAAGGCAAAAACTACAAAAAAACTAAAAACTAATAAAAAAAGTAAAAAAGCTAAAAAACTAAAAAAACTAAAAAAAGGTAAAAAACTAAAAAAAATAAAAAATAAAAAAAAAATAAAAAAAAAAGGAAAAAACTGAAAAATAAGCTAACATAAAGGTAAAAACCAATAAAAACTAAAAAGAAAAAAAGGAAAAAACTAAAAAAAATTTTCATCTAAAAAACTAAAAAAAACTAAAAAAGGTAAAAACTAAAAGAACTAAAAAAGAAAAAAATAAATGACGACACTCAAAGAGAAAGCGACCAGGACAAAAGGAATGTTCGATTAGCAATCAACAAAGCACCGGGACATAGGGAGTATAAATGACGACCAGGACATAAGTAAAAAAAAAATTAACAAAACTAAAAAGAAGGTAAAAACTACAAAAAAACTAAAAAGAAAAAAAAACTAAAAACTAATAAAAAAACTAAAAAATCTAAAAATCTAAATAAACTAAAAAAGAAAAAAAAAGGAAAAAAATAAAGGAGAAAAACAAAACTAAAAAACGAATGTATATACAGACCGGTACACCGGGATACAAATGACGACCGGGACACAGGGAATATAAATGACGACCGGGACACAGGGACACAACTACAACGGGGACACCGGGGGAAACAGGGGGATATAAATGACGACCGGGACAAAAAAACTAAAAAGAAAAAAAAACTAAAAACTAATAAAAAAACTAAAAAATCTAAAATCTAAATAAGCTAAAAAAGAAAAAAAAAGGAAAAAAATAAAGGAGAAAAACAAAACTAAAAAACGAATGTATATACAGACCGGGACACCGGGATACAAATGACGACCGGGACACAGGGAATATAAATGACGACCGGGACACAGGGACACAACTACAACGGGGACACCGGAGGAAACAGGGGGATGTAAATGACGACCGGGACACCGGGACAGGGAATGGTCGATTAGCTCAGACAAAGTTCGTAAAGTCATTCGCAAAGTGTGTTTCCGTAAAGTTTTCACCGCTCATATGAGTCTTGTACTTTACGTGCGTTTTGAGCAGCAAACTATTCAAATTTCTGAATCATTTCATATTTTGGAGAAAAAGTCCTGAAGAAATAACGAGCATGGGGTGTGAGTATAGTTTAATGAGGCATAAGGGGTTGTTACATATTCTGTTTTCAAGATCAAGAATATCAAGATTCCCTGGTCTTTCAGTTTTGTAAACTGATGGTACATAACACTGCTGATCTCTTTGAATATGATTTTAATGCAGATCCTGTCTTTGTGTTTTCCTTGAGAAGACTGGTATATGACAGGCTTTCCTCGGACTAAAGAAATCAGCATATCTTCAGTTTCTTGATTCCACATTTCCAAATCTGTTTAAAAGTTTTGCTCTTGAACTCTTTCCCTATCGGTCAACTTTATGAACTTTACAAAAAAAGTTAACTAAAGTTTAACTTTAATGCTTGCTTACGTAAAGGTTTACGGAAGATTAACGAAGTAATTTTACGAACTTAACGAATGCCATCTGAGCCGTCCTTTAGTCTAAAACATATCCTCAAACCATTCATTTGTAAAACAGTTAGCCTACTACAGTGCAACGGCTATAGGACTCTCCTCTTATTCATCCTAAAAGCTCTAACAAAGAGAACTGAGTCCAGTGAAAAAAAAGCCAATGCCATCTAGCGTTTGGCGTTTCTTGGTTTTTATCAGCGTGATAATAAGGCAAAATTAGTGTAATTGGCAAAATTAATGTATTAATAAGCGTCTGATCTCAATTTCTAAAAAGAAACAATTACAGAGCATGAAAACAATACCAAAACGTCAAACACTTGATGGTGCTGGTGATTTTTTTTAGACGATAGTATCAGTTTCTACGATTGTAAATAGTCCATCCTCTTTAGGCTCTAATATAAATTTTAAGTCATTATCTTTTTACTTTCAGAGAAGTGAGGAGCATCATTGGATGGGAAAGCGGCGATGGAATTTTTGCGCCAGGTGGCAGTATTGGTAACATGTACGCCATGACATTGGCTCGGCATCATAAATATCCTGAGGCAAAAAGAAAAGGCCTGGCACAATGTGGGCATTTAGTGGCATTCACCTCAGATGAAGCACACTATTCCATCAAGAAATCCGCAAACTGGATTGGTCTTGGCATGGATAACGTAATAACAGTCAAAACAAATGAATTTGGAGAAATGATACCGGCAGAATTAGATTTTGCCATGGTGAAAGCTAAATCAGAAGGAAAAATACCCTTTTTTGTCAATGCCACATGTGGCACAACAGTGTTAGGAGCAAGTGATTCATTTGTGGCAGTTGGAGAAATTTGTAAGAAGCATGATGTTTGGATGCATATTGATGCAGCTTGGGGTGGGAGCTTGCTTCTATCAAAAAAGCACCGAAAGGAGTCATTGAAGGGCGTCGAACTGGCAGATTCAATTGTCTGGAACCCACACAAAATGTTAGGTAGAAGTTTAATTTTATCATTGAAAAATTTGTAAGAATCGGAACATATTTGTATAATGATAAGAAGCGACGAAAAAGTAAGTTTAAATGTCAAACCAAATCTGAATTTAGAAATAGACAGAAAATTAAGACGACACAAAAAAAGGGAGTACAACATTATCCATATTTATGCCAGACTCAAGAAGAATCTCATAGACTATCAAAAATCATTTAAGTTGAAATTATTACATTTAAATTTGGTAAAAGATGTTTTGTTATTAGTAAAAGATGTACGTAACTTACAAATTAGCTTACGTAACGAACTTTTGTATTCTCATGTTTTTATTACATATATGAGGGGTTCACCCCCTCGTCAGTACCTCGCTCTTTACACTAAAGCTTAAATTTTGTCCCAAATCATTAAGAATCACCCCTTGAATCACCAAAGCCGTAGAATAAATAGTTGAAATTACTAAAAATACTTTAGCGTAAAGAGCGAGGTATTAGGAGGAGGTGAGCCCCTCATATGCGTAATAATTTCTGTTCGTTTTAAGTTTTAATGCTGCTCCTTACTTCCAGTTGAAAAAACTGTTTCATATATTTTTTCATTGTTTTTTTTTAATAATGCTAGAAAATCCTGCGCTACCTTCATGGAAATTTTCTTTAATGACAAATTTCTCGATGGAAAGTTCCCCCAACATATCCCCCTCTTCTCAATCCCTCCCTCCAACCAACCCCCCCCCCCCTAAGAGCGTCTGTGCACTTCCCAATAACCATTACTATATGTAAGCACTGGTCAAAGGTTGTAACTTTTAGCCCCTCCCACGGGCCTGTGGGGGAGTAAGTCGTTCCCAAAGACATAGTTATTAGGTTTTTCGACTATGCTGAATAAAATGGCTATCTCAGAATTTTGATCCGTTGACTCTGGGAAAATAATTAGCGTGGGAGGGGGCATAGGCGCCCTCCAATTTTTTTGGTCACTTAAAAAGCGCAGTAGAACTTCTCATTTCCGTTAGAATGAGCCCTCTCGCAAGATTCTAGGACCACTGGGTCGAAACGATCACCCTGGGAAAAAAACAAAAAACAAAAAATAAACACGCATCCGTGATCTGCCTTCTGGCAAAAAATACAAAATTCCACATTTTTGTAGATAGGAGTTTGAAACTTCTACAATAGGGTTCTCTGATAGCTGAATCTGATGGTGTGATTTTCATTAAGATTCTATGACTTTTAGGGGGTGGTTCTCCCTATTTTCTAAAATAACTAAATTTTCTCAGGCTCGCAACTTTTGATGGGTAAGAATAAACTTGATGAAACTTATATATTTAAAATCAGCATTAAAATGCGATTCTTTTGATGTAGCTATTGGTATCAAAATTCCATTTTTTAGAGTTTTGGTTACTATTGAGCCGGGTCGCTCCTTACTACAGTTCGTTACCACGAACTGTTTGATAAAAAACCATTAAACTCAGGAAGAGGAACAATTTTTGACAATTCAGCTAAAATAAGTCAAGATACTCTATGAACCGTAATGACGAACCGACAATAAAACAGACTGAATCTGACAAAGAACGCAAAAACGCAGCTCTAATCCCAATATCTGTACAATTGTTTCCCTATTACTGGGTCATGACGCAGACGATGAACCGTCACTACACATAAATTTGCAATACAACTGACTGAATCTGATGAAGAACGCAAAAACGCAGCTGTCGTCACAATATTTTAACAATTATTTCCTTTTTACTGGATCATGGCGCAGTCAATGAACTGTCATGACGCATAAATTTGCAATGAAAAACGCAAAAACGCAGCTGTAATTATAATTGTTTCTTTGTTACTGGGTCAAGCCGCAGTCGATGAACCGTCACGACGCATAAATGTGCAATAAAAATTGTTTCCTTGTTACTAGGCCATGGCGCAGTCAATGAACCGTCATGATGCATAAATTTGCAATAAAACTGCCTGAATCTGATGAAGAACGCAAAATCGCAGCTGTGATCACAATATTTTAATAATTATTTCCTTGTTACTGGATCATGGCGCAGTCAATGAACTGTCATGATGCATAAATTTGCAATAAAACTGCCTGAATGTGATGAAGAACGCAAAAACGCAGCTATAATCACAATATTTGTATAATTGTTTCTTTGTTACTGGGTCAAGCCGCAGTCGATGAACCATCACGACGCATAAATATGCAATAAAACTGACTGAATCTGATGAAGAACGCGAAAACGCAGCTGTGATCACAATATTTTTATAATTGTTTCCTTGTTACTAGGCCATGGCGCAGTCAATGAACCGTCATGATGCATAAATTTGCAATAAAACTGCCTGAATGTGATGAAGAACGCAAAAACGCAGCTGTGATCACACTATTTTTATAATTGTTTCCTTGTTATTGGATCATGGCGCAGTCAATTAACCGTCTTGATGCAGGAATTTGCAATAAAATTGATTAGAACACAGAAACGCAGCTTTATGAAATATATTTGTAAAGCTGTTCCCTTGGTACTGGTTCATGACTCAGGTCTGAGCTCAAGCCTCCACATCAGATCTTTTAAAGATTTTTTTTTTATTTCAGGAGCTTCTTTGCAATGTACACTATTTCTAACGAAGTACCAAAATCTGCTGAAGGAGTGCAACAGTGCCAGTGCCACATATCTTTTTCAGCAGGATAAATTCTACGATACACAATACGATACAGGGGACAAGTCCATGCAATGCGGAAGAAAAGTAGATGTTCTTAAATTATGGCTTATGTGGAAGGCAAGAGGAACAAATGGACTTGAACATCTTGTTGATAATGCATGTCACCAAGCACTTTATTTTCAGGTAAATTTTTGTATTCACTGATTATTGGGATAGCTTATAAATGGACAGGTTCTGGTTCTTTTATTTTATTTTCAGGTAAATTTTCGGTAAATTTTTGGATTCACTGATTATTGAGATAGGTTGTAAATGGACACATCTTTATAATCAGAATTCATTCTGAATCTAAATACAGCATTCATTTTCGTTGGAAATTTACTTTATCCCTCCCCCAATGGTCAAATACGTCTAAATTGTATATATGGAATGAATTTTCCAATGTATTGAAAACGGCTAGATCAATTTAAATAAAGAGCGAGTTACGGACAATTCAGTGCATATGAACAATTCAGGGTATATATTTGATAGGGGTGGTGTGGGGTATAGTAAATTTGTGACAGAAACAAACTTTATTATTGGATTAAGGATGGAATTTTGATTCTAGAGTGTTTCTGTTTCTTGGCGGTCTCAATAATCGGTGGATCATAAAATTTGCCGAATTTTCAATTATATTGGAACAAAAGTATCCTTTCGTAAAATTCCGCTTGTTTCATCTACTTTTCTTTTGTTTCTTCAAAGAATGAAATAAAAAAAAACAGAGGAAAGGAAATAGAAAGTTCAAGTTCAAGTTCATTTATTTATAAATCGCACATACATATATATATAAATGACATAGGCCCATGGGGAGACAAGCTCGAAAAACTAGGCCTAGACAAAGATAAAATAATAACACACTACAATACAAAGATAAACATGACGGCAAAGATACAATAACACAACAATAATATGAAAGTAGCAGCTAGCCCAGGATCATTCAATACCATTGAAAAAATTAAAAATGTCCATATTATTAAATATAAATTAATACTGGAAGATAGCTGAGAGGCCCATAATCACCCAGAGCAACGAATCATACAAAAACTTTGCCTTACTAAAAAGATACTTAATTAAAAATAATCCTGAACTAAATGAAATTTAAGTTTCCTTTTTATTAAATGGATAGAGGAAAAATTATCAATAAGAGTCTTGTGAGCATCCCAGCACCGAGCTATTGACACAAACGGAGCGAATTTAGATCTCTCAGTATTATACTTGTCAATGTAGATATCCTTTTTTTGTCGAGTGTTATAATTATGTAAATCTTGTGATTGGGAGAACAAACTTTGATGGAGGTAATATGGCGGTAATTTCTTAATGTCATAATTGATTTTGAAAAGAATTGCCCCAAAAGCAAATTGTTGAGAGACTGGAAGTATATCTAGATAAGTATATAAAGATGCAGTAGAAGACAAATTTGGAAGTTCAATAGGTGATAGAATAAACAGTTTAAGGATTCTTAGGGCTTTATTTTGTAAAATCTGTATTGGTTTAATATGGCTTTTAAATGTAGATAAATATACTAGAGAACAATAATTAATATTAGTCTGAATCAGAGCAAAATAAATACTTCGTAAAGCAGAGTAGGGCAAACAAAGCTTCAACCTTCGCATTAAACCAACATACCTTGAAATCTTTAATCGTAGATTTTGAATGTGTGTTTTAAAAGATAAGCTTTCGTCAATCACAAGTCCAAGGTACTTTATCATTTTCACACGAGATATTGATAATAGATACTTTGAAGAAGTAACTCGGGTAATACGAGGGCAGATATTTGACTTTCGGCCGTAAATTATGAAATTAGTTTTTGATACATTCAAAGCAATAAAATTTGAAGAACACCAATCAAGAACATTAGAAAATGCAGTATTCAGTTTTGCCTCCAGCTCCTCGTCATTCTTTTCAGAAATTGAAACTGCCGTATCATCAGCAAAATATGTGTTGAGACACGGGGATGTAAAAGCGCGGTGAAAATCATTTATATAAATTAAAAAAAGGAGAGGACCTAGGACAGAGCCCTGAGGTACCCCAACCTTCGAAGACTTAGGTACAGGTGAAGAGAGGAAATTGCCCCCATCTAATCGTTGCTTTCTCTTATCAAGATAAGATTTAACTAGATCCAACGCCGGTCCACGCACACCACAATTATCCAATTTACTAAAAAGAATACAATGGGATATTGTATCGAATGCTTTTTTAAAATCTAAATATATTGTTGCTGGAATTTCACCTCTATCCAAGCATTCATGAATATATTGGATGAGAGCAACGACAGCATGTTCAGTGTTGTGTCCAGACCGGAAACCAAACTGGGAATTTGTGAAGAAATTAGACGATTTAAGAAAGTCATAAAACCTCTTATAAATTGCCTTCTCAAGTATTTTAGAAAATGCTGACAGAATAGAAATAGGGCGGTAATTTGATGGATTTTCAGGAGAGTCACCTTTGTGAAGCGGAACTATCCGCGCTTCTTTAAAAGCAGATGGGAAAACTCCAGTTTTAAATGAAAGATTAATTATATGCTGTAATGGTAATATTATTTCAGACAGTATTTCTTTAACAATTTTAGATCTAGACCCGTCAATTCCCGCTGAATTACCTGGATTTAGATCACATACTATTTTTGTTATTTCAGAATGAGAAATAGGCCCGAGAAAAATTGAATTACTTTGAGGAGATGGAAGGTATGAAGAAAAATGTTTATTACTACGTGAATCAAACTGGTTCATTACTGATAAAACAATTTTCTCTCCTATTTTAGCAAAATAAGTATTCAAAATATCAGCCACTTTCTCCGATTTATTAGTAGTCGAACCATCTTCTAAACTAATAACTTCCGGAAAATTCGACTTACTTTCTTTTTTTATAAAATAATTAATTAAAGACCACGTTTTGCGAGGAGAATTTTGAGCTTCTTCGAAGGACTTTTTATAATACAATTGTTTTGACAAACGTATCATTGTGGTTAATTTATTTTTGAAAATTCTAAAATTTTTAATATTATAATCAATTGGATTCTTTAACTGCTTTTTAAATAACTGATTTTTTTTCTTAACTGATATCAAAATTCCAGACGTTATCCATGGCCTTATAGGAAATTTTTCTCTGCAAATTTTAATCGTAACAAATGGGCAACTAGAATCAAGGCAGCAATTGAAATTTCTTAGAAAATTATCAGTTGCCATATCTGAATCCTCCGTGGATATTACCTCCGGCCAATCCAATAGTCGAAGGCTTTCATTCAGGTGCTTTAATGTTATTTTATTTATTAACCGTCCTTGACGTTCCTTACTTACCTGTGGTATTTTATAAGTAAGAGCTAAATCTGAAACCAGCAGGAAATGATCCGATATATCACTTAAAACAGCAAAATTTGCTTGAATAGGTAAAGATGTAAAAATATTATCAATGAGAGAAGCAGAACTAGGTGAAATTCTTGTAGGTATCAGGCAAGTAGGCAGCAGACACGCAGAAAAGCAAGAAGACAATAACTCAACAGAGGATTCATTTGAAGCTTCTAGAAGGTCAATATTGAAATCTCCGGAAAGGATTACATCTTTATTTTGAAAATGGGGTTGATGCAAAAAATCATGGAGTTTAGAGAGGAAAGATTTGACTGGAGAAGAAGGCGGTCGGTATACTACGGAAACAGAGGATCAAACGCAAAACGTAATTACAATCTCACCCCACCGCCCCCAAACACTTGTCTGGTTCTTTCAGGGTTTTATAAAGTGGTACTCTGATAGTCTGCAACTTACTTTACTATGTCCTGGATACCCCTCCCTTCTAAATCTGGACTACGTTCAAATGCAAATATTTTTTAATAGGCAAATTTCAGATCATACAAAATTTGGGTTTTGTCAAATTCAAATAGTAATCATAATAAAGGATCAACAATATTTGTCACAGAAGAAGCTCTTCTGTGAGATTATGGGATTTCCACTGGATACTCAAGATTATTTAAGAATTACGGTTATATATGTTTCAAACTTTAATGTGTCGTAAAAGAAATATACGGTAGTGGTACTTTTTCCACCCTAATTTCCTATTCTAAATAGAAGACCGGAGTTTTAATTTTATTTGGCTGATAATTTTGGCGAAATAATATTAGATATTTTGTTTTCAGATATGGATTGTTTTTGAATTTAAAAAGATAAATTAATTAAGACATGTTTCCCCATGAACTATTTATGAAAATATGTAACGGTTTACTATAGGGTCTAGATTTTACGTTTTAATTTGTTTTTATTTCTAGTATTCCAGACAAGAACCCTCAAAATAAAGAGCCCTCTAATATAGAACTGCCTGCATTAGAACAAGTAATTTTCCATTACATAGACTTACTGTGAAACACGAAGTTCAGAAAACAGCTAATTCTAAAGTTTATCTTCAGTCTTTTTCTAGAGCCTAATCAAAGAGCGACCAGGGTTTCGATTAGTTATTCCCAGAGTACAATGTACAAATGTGTGCTTTTGGTATGTTCCACCATCTTTGAGAGGACAAGAAGAAACAGAAGAATGGTGGAAAGAATTGGGTAAGAAACGTCTGTTACTTATGTACAAATTAGAGGAAACTGAGGAATCATTTTTAATTAACTTCTGTCTCATTATTGTCTACTTACTTCTTGTTTTATTCTATTTTTCCGTATGACTCATAAACGTGATCCTCTTAAACAGATTTAAAAAGGGAGAAGCGCCCTCTTAAACAGACTTGCTGAGTCCTCAACACCACGATCAGTACGTTTACGGAGTTGATTAAGCGTTTCTCGTCCGCATATCCCATTCCCTTAGGGTTCCAGAAAAAGTCCAAAGGGGATTCCTTAAGAAAGGATGATTAATGATAAAGTATACTAAAGAGATCTGAGATAGATAGGGCAGGGTTCCTTAAAATGTAATTTATCCTTACCCTTGGCCAGGGACATATCCGGGATCTTTTCGAGATGGTGGGGGATGGGGGTTTACAGAAGGATTTTTTCGGGGGGGGGGGGGGTTGACAAAAAGCTTTTAAAATACATAAAAAATTTGGTTTATGTTCATTTTTGTTATCTTTTAGGAGCCGAAAAAACATTTCGGGGGGGGGGGGGTAAACCCCCTAACCCACCCCCTGGATACGGCCTTGTCCTTGGCTCACACAAAAGAAAATTACTGCGATAGACATTTTTAACAGTCGCATAAGCGATCAATTTTACCGTTTTGTTACCGCAACCGTTTTTACCGTCACCGTCAATAATTAGTTTTGCTCACACAAGATTTTCAAATCGTCCAAAATTTACAGGCAAAATATTCGAAGTTGGAGGAGTATGGTTGAAGTAGACCTAGACGATAATTTACTCCCATGCTTTAAGAACCAAGACTGAATTTTTGTGTCCCCTTTTCTTTGTATTTTTGTTAGACAGGCTTAATCAGCTTATCAGTCAAATAATTTTCAATATTAATCACGCCTTCATTACTGTTAGTGTTGCTAGTAAAAAGTTGCTCGAAAAATTGCTCAGTTGACCAATATAAGTTGAATCTTTCCATCTCAACAAATTTTTTGATAAAAATACTAAAACAACAAAATTGGCAATTGAATTGCAGTAAAGGGTTAACTTCACACTTTTGTGAATCTAGGCTAAGATTTTTGAAGGGGTAAAAAGATGCAGAAACACTACGAAAACTGCATTATCTTTTGCAAAACACATACGAATAATTTCTTGAAATGATGTTACTTAACAGTTTTGCTGGTCTGCTTTATTCATGTCATTGAATGACAAAAACGACAACAGGACTGATGCTGTAGCGAGCATTCAGCTTCGACGATAATGACTGACGCAAGCGATGTAAAAAAAAAAAAATTTGGAAATTCAAGCCCAATTTTTAAAAAAGATCATCATCACTACCTAGATTTTCTCACGAGGGCTCGATTTTCGCCATTGTGTTTAATTGTGTTGTCACATTAGGTATTTAATCGTGTATTAGCAATCTGTATTTAATCATTTTTTTTTGTGCTTTGAATATGCGAGTCAAACAATCGTCAAATTTGAGAACGAAATCCAAAGTTCTTTAATAATATGTGCTCTTTGGTAAAAAAAAAAACATTTTGCGTAAGACAAATGACAAATTTTAGTAACTAAACTACGATTAAATCTTATGGGATCAGATTTTACAATTCAGATTAGGACTACTTGTAAGACTTGAAAGATTCTGTGCAAGTAGGTCTATTACAGATCTTAGAGGCTCCCAGTCAATGCCTACATCTCATAGGAAGTAGATTATGAGCCAAGAATCGTTTTTTTGTTCTTAGAAGTTCAGACAGGGGGATCAAGACTGAACTTAAAGCTTTGACCCTTCTAGGCCCCAGCGCTTTTGTCGCTCTATTTTTGTGAGATTTTCGGGGAAATACCCGAAAATTTGGAAATAGTGGAAGCAGTGAAGAGAACGTAACTGATGAGCCAGAAGTCATAAAACAGAGAGGTGATGTTGAACTCTCAGCTACCATTCATTGGAGACATCTGAAAGTTTATAAGTGGCCGCGGAATTCCTGTGTTGTTTTAAAAGCACTGTTCTGTGAATAGGCAGTGCGACAGCAGAGAGCACGGGTCAGTTTGACAATAAAACACATCAGTCCAGTCTTTGTTAAGAAAAAAAATGTATTGCACCCACTAGCATTGTGAGCCCCTAGACCCTGGCCAAGTGGACCTTTTGGTAAGTCTGTGGCTGCAGAATATGATACCTATTCCCAGGACTATTTTGTGCTATAGGTTTATTCCTGAAAATTTTTTCAACCATAATAACTGAAAAACGCATTTCTTAATCTCATAGATTATTTTTTTTTGTATTTGGTCTAATCAATGGATTCTGAGAAACGTAAATAACTTTTTCAGGTCAAGTTGCCCCTAAAATAAAAGAAAGGATGGTCAAAGAGGGGACAATGCTCATTGGATACCAACCTTTAGGTACCAAGAAACTGCCCAACTTTTTTAGACTGGTCATCAGTTGTCAGCCTCCTTTAACCAACGATGATATGAAGCATATTGCAGACGAAATCGAACGACTTGGCAATGATTTATGAATCCACGTTTCAGACCGTTACAAATATAATTCCTGTATATGAAAATTAAATTACGACTTTAAGATATCTTGTTTCACGAAATCGCTATACATCTTGGCCGACCGAAATCCACGAGCTACCTGGTAAAAACTTTAGTAAGATGCACCACATATGGTAATCATTTCTTTTGTAGGGATTGATCATGTCCACATGACTACTAAATATCTCGTCTTTGATTTATACTCGTTCAAAACCA
Source organism: Artemia franciscana (assembly GCF_032884065.1). Lineage (NCBI taxonomy): Eukaryota > Metazoa > Arthropoda > Branchiopoda > Anostraca > Artemiidae > Artemia > Artemia franciscana. Next base: position 10,636,101 of record NC_088882.1, read on the forward strand.
CAGCAATTGCTACCCCTTGCCATGCATCTCATAAGGAAATTCAAAAATTCAGTTCCGACTACGACCTTCGAAATGGTAGGCTTGACAAAAGTCTACCCCAAGACCTGAGCAAACTGTAGACATCAAATAAAATTTCACATAGTCAACTCTATGTGTCTGAACGTATCATCCAAAACGTATACCTTGTAAAATATGTTCTTAACTGGTAATATAAAGTCGCAATTAAACAATTCTTTTACAATTTAAAACTATTTTGGATGTATCAGACTCTTGTCATAGATTGGATATTGTTTAATAAAATATCATAGGACCAATAGGATGTATATTTAGGTATATTAAAACGTACAGTCTAGTCAGTACTTTCAATGACTATGAAGTCATTCCAGAGGGTGCAGTCTAGCCCATATACGACGACTTCACTATGCTGCACACGTTACGTTAAGACTTTGATGTGCACTGGCATACAATTCCTTGGTAGAAAAAATATACACTAGCCGTAAATCGATAAATACTAGTGACTCATACACCGCACTCATACTAGTGACTCATAAATACATGACTCATTACACCGGCTACAGCCAACAGAGTTACGCACACACCTCCTCACACCCAATTTGTCTAAAAATTCTCTCCTTACTCCCAATCCGCGACGTAATTCTCATAAACTACTGTGTTCATAATTGTCAATATTATTGTCACCATTAAGCATTTTAATTTTTTTAATGCATAAAGAAATCTTATACTATACAAAAAGAAATTCTGAAACTCAACCTTATGGTACGCTTATATGAAGTGACTACAAAAAAATGTTTCCAGACGGATCGCCAGTTTATTTTGCACAATTAATCTTTAGTGAAAAAAAATTTAATCTTTGCTTTTCTATTAAGGGAAACTGACTCCTTGAAATTTATGGTAATATACCTTTTTAAAATAATATTTTCCCCAAGTATATAGTTGTATGCTATATAAATGGGGGGTGACATGTTATTTGTGATCATTTGATCTATTTTAACTTAACATTCAACTTGACGTAAATTAATAGAGGACAACAAGGGTTCTTTATCCAATCCAACCATAATATGTTAGATCCAATAAAAAAATCTAACATAATATGCACTAAGAACGAAATCAAAAGAAATTTAGAAATAAAAGTACAATAGCTGTCTACAAGGGAGACATTTACAATCTCGGTCATAAATTTCTCTTCGGGGATAAGTTAGGATGGTACCAATTGACTCTTTTAAAATATATTTAAATATTTCCAGAATTTCTTTGGTAGCATGCTTTGCTTCAGCATCAAAAATACTCTTAAATTTACTTTACAAGGGAATTGGTCAAAATAAGTGGCATCAATACACGAAAATTTAGGTGTGGGGGGGGGAGACTGAATTTTCAATATCTAGAGAGGACAAATTAATTATTTTTTCGGAATTTTTCAATAAAAATATAAAAAAGGTATATTCAATGAAAATATCTCGAAAAAATGTGTTTTCAAAATCTAGGGGGATCAAGGAGGACAACACCAGCCCCATTACTCCCCTCCAATCAATGCCAGTTGTCAAAATATCCCAAAAAAGCATTACTCCTCGTCCAAATTACTTGTTTTTCGTTTTAATCAGGACTTTGGAGCATCCAAAAATACAAAAATATTATACTTGGTCAGATTAACTTCAGAAAAGATCACTTCTCATGGAATTTTAGCTAGCGCAGCAGATAGCCTAAACAAAATTTTAAGCTGGCTAAGAAGCAGAGAAAAAGATCATCAAAGAAAGCTGCATTGTTATTGGTCTTGGAAAAGCACAAAATACCCAATTCATTGGACTGGTTATTAGCTCTCAATGCTATGAAAAAAAGGGACTAACTTCAAGCAAGGTTTTAAGCTGCCTAAGCACCAGAGAAAAAGATCATCAGAGAAAGCTGCATTGTTATTGGTCTTAGAGAAGCGGAAAATACCCAATTCTTTGGACTGGTAATTAGCTCTCAATGTTATGAAAAAAAAGGCTACTTCAACTCCATATTCCTTTTTATGGCCAAGTTGATCATGTGACGTCCGAAATGATGACCAATCAGTGCAGTTTTGAAATGTGTACGAACAACCCAATTCTATTTGAGGGCGCCTTGATAGGCCACTCCACTAGACTTCAAACGAACTCCACCGCTCGAACAAAGGCAAATGAAGGCATGACTTGAAATTTATTTGAGAAGTGTCTTCATTTGCCTTTTCAGGCAAACTTTGCCCCTTGCCATCAGTAATGGTGACGACCACTGAATGCAAAGCTTAGAAACAATTTTATTTAATGTATCCGATTGGTTACCCATTCTCACACCACATGGCCACCTTCGTCTGAATAACACAAATGAAGACAGAGTTTAGCTTGCTTTTCCCTCTAGCCATCTTTTCTAGTACCAAACTATCTTTTGGCGATCAATAAAGCAACTAATAGTACTACTAAGAACTCACTGCAACCCTTAGCCACCTGAGGCCAACAAAGCCACGCACACTCCTTCTCCTTCCTAGTCTATTCAAAGCCTCGCTCTTTCCTAGTTTCTTCGCTTTTTCCAGGGGAGAAATTAAACAGCTAGGAAAATTAAACAGCTTGGAATGTGAATTAAAATTTCAGGCTACTATGAAATATTTCAAAATACAAAAGACGAACGTTTTTTAAAATCTAAAAACTGCAATTATAAATATTATATATAAAATAAATGTTTTTACATATTTACAAAAATATGTGAAGAATCAAAACTTCAACAAATTATTCCAGTCACTTTTTGGGGCCGACAAGTATCTTCAGTTCACAAATGTAGCTATTTACACACATTTTAATAACCAGAGGTATTTTATTTGTCCAACCATTGTTTTTAGAAACTGTGTAAATAAAGCGACAATATTATTTTTACTTTTTGAGGCTGACAACCATTTTCTAAGTTATCCGCCTTGAAAACTTAATCAAAATTCCTATGAGCCGTTTTGAATTTAATAGGGAGCGACAAGCGAAGCAAACTATAGTAAATACCTCTAACTATATAAAAATGCTTAAAAAAGCCTAAACCAGCCTAAAAAAGTAAATGGAATATTTTGTTGTAGTTTTTGACTCTCTATTAGTTATTAAAAATATTTTTGACTAACAAATAACTTCTAATAATTTTGATTTTTACCTTATATGTTTTAAAACTTCCCAGAAAATCCCAGAAAATTACTCTTTGGGTTAATGATTTTTTTGCCCTAAATACATCTGATATTACGCACGGTAATTAACTACATTGTTTATTAGTTTACCGTCACAAATCAGGAGTATTAAGAGCAATATTAATAAACAAAGATATTGGTCATCCTATGATTATTTGAGCCTCTCCCCTAATATATAAATTTTCATTAAATATCAGATAGAAGTAATTTTCCCTTCTTATTCTTTTAATAGATGTATACCAATATATCTTATCGGACACGAAGAAGCTGTTAATATTTTTAATCCTTTAATATCGGCAATATATCAATATTTTATCAAAACAATATGTCAGGATTTGATAGAGGAGAAATCGCAGTGAAATAATAGTTAAAAAATTTGGCAGGATTCGACTTGTCTAGATTATAGAGAGAAAATAAATGTGTCACCATACACATAAACGTCGATGTTGTTCATGATGAGGTCAAAACCAACCCCAAGTTTCGAAATAGTAAATAGCAAACGGAATTTTGGAAGTTTTGATTTACTGCTCATTGGAACAATATTACTATTTCTAGTGATTTTTTATGTTGCCTAGTGATTTTCTTTTATCTAGTGATTCTTTCTAAAACTAGTGATTTTTCTTAAATCTAGTGATTTTTTACGATGTAGCGCGCAGATTCATGGTTCAATCGAATGAATCATAGAAGAAGCTAATTAATAAAAAAAAAATACACAAAATAGTGATTCACTGAAGTTCCTAAAATGTTCCAGATTAGCATTTATGCTAATATACCGCATTCAAAAATTCCAATTTCCCACCATATACCCAATATCAGATATAGACTCCAGAGCGTTATAATCAAACAGTTCGTGGTAACGAACTGTAGTAAGGAGCGACCCGGCTCAATAGTAACCAAAACTCTAAAAAATTGAATTTTGATATCAATAGCTACATCAAAAGAATCGCATTTTAATACTGATTTTAAATATATAAGTTTCATCAAGTTTAGTTCTACCCATCAAAAGTTACGAGCCTGAGAAAATTTGCCTTATTTAGGAAAATAGGGGGAAACACCCCCTAAAAATCGTAGGATCTTAACGAAAATGACACCATCAGATTCAGCGTATCAGAGAACCCTATTGTAGAAGTTTCAAGCTCCTATCTACAAAAATGTGGAATTTTGTATTTTTTGCCAGAAGACAAATCACGGGTGCGTGTTTTTTTTTTTTTTTTTTTTTTTTTTTTTTTTTCCAGGGGTCATCGTATCGACCAAGTGGTCCTAGAATGTCGCAAGAGGGCTCATTCTAACGGAAATGAAAAGTTCTAGTGCCCTTTTTAAGTGACCAAAAAAATTGGAGGGCATCTAGGCCCCCTCTCACGCTCATTTTTTTCCCAAAGTCAACGAGTCAAATTTTGAGATAGCCATTTTGTTCAGCATAGACGAAAACCATAATAACTATGTCTTTGGGGATGAATTACTCCCCCACAATCACTGGGGGAGGGGCTGCAAGTTACAAACTTTGACCAGTGTTTACATATAGTAATGGTTATTGGGAAGTGTACAGACGTTTTCAGGGGGATTTTATTTTGTTTGGGGGTGGGGCTGAGGAGAGGGGGATATGTTGGAGGATCTTTCCTTGGAGGAATCTGTCATGGGGGAAGAAAAATTCAATGACAAGGGCGCAGGATTCTCTAGCATTACTATAAGAAAACAATGAAAAATAAACATGAAAACGTTTTTTTCAAATGAAAGGGAGAAGTAGCATTGAAACTTAAAACGAACAGAGATTATTACGCATATGAGGGGTTCTAAAAATATTTTAGCATAAAGATCGAGGTATTTAGGAGGAGATAAATACCTTGCTCTTTATGCTAAAGTATTTTTAGTAATTTCAACTATTTATTCTACGGCCTTTCTGATTCAGGGGTCATTCTTAAAGAATTGGGACAAAACTTACGATTTAGTGTAACGAGCGAGGTATTAACAAGGGTACAAACCCCCTCGTATGCATAATAAAAATATAAGGTTATGAAAGTTTGTTACGTAAGTTAATTCTTAAGTTACGTATATTTTTTACTAATAAAAACGTTCGTTAAAAATTAAAAGTTCTAGTTGCTTTTTTAAGTAACCGAAAAATTGGAGGGCAACTAAGCCTCCTTCTCCACCCCTTATTTCTCAAAATCGTCTGATCAAAACTATGCATCGGCACTGTTTCTGTTTTCTGTTTCTGTTTCTGTTTTTTCTTGCCTGTTTCTGCCTGTTTCTGTTTCTGTTTTTACAAAAAACAGAACAGAAAACAGAAACAGGCTACCTGTTTTTGTTTTACCTGTTTCTGTTTCTGTTCTGTTTTTTTTTTTCATCTGTTTTTTTTCCGTTTCTGTTTTTTTTTTATCTGTTTTCTGTTTTTTTTCTGTTTTTTTTTTCAAATGCCGCGCTATCTAGCGGGCATGATACCGAAACGCATGATACCTACCCGTACCTACCGTACCGAAACGCACATCTAGCGGGCATGATACCATGATACCGTTGATTTTTGAATTTAAACAAAAAGGGAATAGTTGTGGGAAAAGTCAAAGTCATGGCCAATTGTAGAAAAAAGCTAAGACCGATTGTCCAATTAAGTGGGCAACCCAGTCAAGGTTAATTTTACCCCTTTGATTGCCGTTGTGACTGTCTCCCATTTGTGCTACACCTCTCCGTGCATGCATGTCCCTTGACAATGCCGAAACAGAGTCAACCCGTTGACTACGGGTTGACTACTTGAAAATTTTCCTCTCATGCATGTCACTCCACAATGCTCAACTAGAGGCAACCTCTCATGCTAATTCACGGCGGGGTAAATCTGAGCGAAAGAGAGAGATAGAGAAAGAGAGAGAAGCTTGAACGCTATACAGTGGACATGGGCTAGATGGGAACCCCATATGACAATGTCTCTACTGTTGGTATATGTGTAGCGGATGGCTATTACCGCTTGAGCAACGGTCTAACCATTGACGGCTTTAAGGATTCGTGCTTTAAGCGGCAAACATGGGCTCAATGAAACCCCATATAAAAGAGGAATATAGCGTTAGTATTTACTTAGAGCAATGGGTTACCGCTAGAACAGCGGTCCAACAAGCCACGGCTTGAAGGCATCCGTACTTTAAGCGGTGAACCTAGACACCTTGGTATGTGTGTAGCGGAGGGTTAGTTACCACTTGAGCAATGGTCTAACCATAGAGCGTTATAGAGCGTTGGTATTTGCTTAGAGCAATGGGTTACCGCTATAGCGACGGTTTAAATAGCCTCTAACTTAAGCGGTGGACATAAGCTAGATGGATGACTCTGTGTCTGTCTGGTATATATTAGCAAGCAGCGGTCTAAGTAGCCTCGGCTTGAAAGCATCCGTGCTTTAAGCGGTGAATATAGTGTTGGTATATGCTTTGAGCAATGGTTTACCGCTAAAGCAACGGTCTAAGAGCAACTAGGGTAAATTGTCAATTATAAATGACATTTAAGCTTGAAAGGAATATAGCGTTGGTATCACCCGATTGGACACATTTTATGACAAATTTCCCCCCCCCCCCTAAAAATACGCTAGTGTGTTGAATTACACGAAGTTGCTCATCTTTTGTATGTGACTACAAGGATTTAACAAGAAGATGTTTTCTTTCCTATTAGAAATAGAAGAAGTAAGGAAAAAACAGGAAAAACAGCTGTTAAAACAGCTGTTTTTTTTTAAAAACAGCTGTTTTCTGTTTTTTCAAAAAACAGAATAGATTACAGAAACAGGTCACCTGTTTTTGTTTGACCTGTTTCTGTTTCTGTTCTGTTTTTTTTCTAACTGTTTTTTTCTGTTTCTGTTTTTCTCAAAAACAGAAACAGTGCCGATGCTTAATCAAAACTAAGAGAAAGCCATTTAGCCAAAAGAATTAATATACAAATTTCATTTTAATAATTTATGTGCGGAGAGACAAAACCAAACATGCATTAATTCAAAAACGTTCAGAAATTAAATAAAAAAAACTAATTTTTTTAGCTGAAAGTAAGGAGCGACATTTAAACTTAAAACGAACAGAAATTACTCCGTATATGAAATGAGTTGTCCCCTCCGCAATCCCTCGCTCTTTACGCTAAAGTTTGACTCTTTGCCACAATTCTACTTTTTAAAACAATTAAAAGCTTTAGCGTTAAGAGCCAGGGATTTCGGAGGGGACAACTCATTTCATATACGGAGTAATTTCTGTTCGTTTTAAGTTTTAATGTCGCTCCTTACTTTCAGCTAAAAAATTAGTTTTTTTTATTTAATCAATACAATAGGCGAACCCAGTTAATCGCAAAATTGTAAAAATGTTCTATACTTCCTATTTCACACATTTGCTCAGGTCGAATTTTTGTCTTCATATTTATGTTTTTTTTTCTATAATTTATCAGTTCTAAATTAGATTTTCTTCTGTTAAAAAATGTGAATGGTGGAAATTAATACGCCTTCTACATCTGCAAATAGAACAGAAATGGAGTCATTGAAAAATAAAAAGTTTGGCATATGTTAAATATATTTTTCTAAATGAAAAAAGAAATCATTGGAAAAGAAAATACGACTTAGTGCTTTTTATAATAGGATTTGTAATGTAACTAGATGGATTAAATCGATTGCAGTTTGATTATTGAAGTCGTTTGGGAATAAAGGGGGGGGTGTCTTCTCTGGAAATTGTCTAATGGTTTTGATCTTTACTTCTAATATCTGATCGAAACTTTAATAATTCTTCAAATTCTCTTATTTGTAATTGAAACACCTAATAAGCGCTGTTAATGTCCTGTTCTTCACGTTTTTGGATTCATGTGCTAATATATCAAAAGATTTGGGGGTAGCAACCTATAAGAATGGAGCGACACGGCTCAATAACAACCGAAACTCTAGAAGCGAAATTTTGATATCAATCATATATATCATTGGCTGATTGTGTTAATTCAAATATATAAGATTCATTAAACTTCGTGTTACCCATAAAAGGTTAAAAAAACTGCGAAAATTCGCCTGATTCTCGAAAGAAAGAGGAAACATCCAATAAAAGTCAAAGAATTTTATTTAAAATCAAACCTTTAGATTCGGCGTATCAGAGAACCCTACTGTCGAGGTTTCAAGCCCCCTATCTGGAAAAGTGTTATATTTTGTATTATTCATCAGAAGAAAAATCGAGGATGCGTGTTAATTTGTTTTCTTTCCCAGGGGTGATCTTATGGAACCAAAGGTCCTAGAACATCGGTAGAGGGCTCATTCGAATGGAAATTAAAATTACTGATGTCTATTTTATTTGACCGAAAGGATCGGACGGCTACTAGTCCCCCTCTCACGTCTCTTTTTTCGCCATAAATTATTCGATCAAAACTTTGAGGTACCCATTTGGTTTAGTATAGTTGAAAGGTTCCAAAACTATACCTTTAGATTTTAAGGGTATGAACCCAAGCAGCCCCTGAGGGTATATCTGGGGATAAAAGTATGTTAAGGATAATAAGGATAATGTACGATCTATGAAAACCCGTTTCATAGCCACAAAGACTAATAATGAGTGACGGAATGCATTGGACTTGTATAACTTGGGCTATTTATTTGCACATTAAGGGGGTGAGGGTAACGTTAGGTTAAGTTACGTTAGGTTACTTTACCCCCTCACCCTCCTAATGTGCAAATATATAGCCCAAATTTTATTATTATATAAACTAAAGTATTAAATTTTCATCATATTTTGGCATATTTCATTAGGGTTAACATAACTTTACTTCTTGGGTGTGTTACGTGTAATTAACAAGCACCTCTTGTTTATATTAAAGAAGCAATAAGACCGATTCTTATTGAAATTTGTGAAGGATGGGATCAATCTTTTCCATGAAAATTCAAAAAGGCCATTTTCAAAATTGTCACTGGCGTCCTAAACATCTCAACCTTTCTCTCATTACAACCCAAAAAGTAGGACAAAATACATTTTCTTGCAGCTTATTGTTTGAAATACGGTCAGTCAAAGAGCTACTTAAAACTAGCTCTAGACAATTCCTCTGGAAAATAACGAAATCTTCTCCGTCTTCCGAAGCACCCACGTTTCAAAACCATACCTGACTTACACGAAACAAAACAAAATATTTTGAACCTTTTACTTATTGAAAAAAAAAAAAGAAAAAGGGAAAGCCGGACAAACTGACGGAGCCATGACCAAATTCATAAAGAACTTATTTTGATATCACTTTGATCAGAATAGATAGTTTTACAACATATCCAAATCTACAATCGTTGCAAAGTAATATATAATCTCAATAACTCGAATCATTAATAATAATTCAAATAATAATTTAATAGTTTAATAATTGGCAAAATAATCATTGCGAAATATTTTTTTCAACTTTTTGTAAGCAATTTCTTTTAATCTCCCTAAAGTTCAAGAAACAGAAGATAGCAACAAACCGCAGTTTATGGATTATTTTCAAGTTCGAGAACGAGTATCTTTTTATACGGTTCATGGAACTGATTGTTTTTGCATAAAATTGATTTCTTAAATTTAACTATTTGAAAAAAACTGTGTTTTTATTTTTCTGTTAAATTCCAAGTAAAAGAAAATATAAACAAAATACCCATTGACCCTGGTTGCTTTTTGAAGCTGAGTACGATTTTCGTTTTATTTCTGCCTTTCAAAGCCAAAAATTGCTACTGAAAAAAAAAATGTGTTCCGGCATTTTTTTTTCTTTTGTTGTCTCTCGTCTTGTTCACCTTTTACCATCTTTTTTCAGCCACTAGCTTTCACCATTTTTTTTCTTAAAAGTAGGTAGACTGTTCAGTTTCAGATGGGTAACGTTTTTCTCAAACTAGGAGTTTTCATCTGATGATGAGTTTTGATGAGTCTGATGATGATGAGACTGCACAAGGCTCTGAGCTTAAAGAGGTGTTAGAACTGATATACGCAACATGGTGCTGTGACACATACTCTCTGTAATATAGCAATTTCTACAGCTGTTCCTGCTAATATCATCATTCCCTCAGCAGTTTACACAAATTACTTAAAAGAAGAAACTGGGTCATTGGCGTATACAGAGACATCAACCATATTCACTGACGTCTAGAAGGATAACGTCTAAGAAGGTCAGAATTTCTAACTCCTATAGCTAATAGAAAGCGTTGCGAATCGAAAACGCCAGGACTTACAGCTCCAAAGAACTCTGAAGCTTTGGTTAGAGTACCTCGACTGCTCAGATCCATCCGTGCTGAGAAACTCAGTCTTTGGAATTTGCATTTAGACGTTGTAGTAAAGATACTTCCCTTTTTGGAGTATCTAGGGATAATCTCAATGCTAAGTCCGTTTAGATACATCAGCAACAGATTGCTAAACTTCCAACTAGCGGCCCAAAAGTTTTCGAGACATCTGAGCAGGGATACCATTAAGACTACTATTAAGGCTATCATTAAGACATAAGAACGACACTGGGCTGGTCTTCCAGCGGCCTAGGTCATTAAGCAGGATTACATGTAGAGCGTCAAAACTTTGGCTGTCTCACTGCTGGAGATGGCATGACAGAGCAACAGAGACCCTATAGACCATATAGGTTCTTTCATAGCCACTATGCCTTGAGATCAACCCCATGATGCAAAACCTTACAAAAATTGGCGACTCTAGAAGGTAGCAACATCACGACATGAGTTCGAGCAAGCAAGGAAGAGACTTCGATGACACCAATAAGCTCATCAAGTATTTTGGAGAATTTCCCCATGGCATAAATTCCTCCCGGAATGTGAACACAAAGTTGAGGCAACTGGAAAGGAGATTCTGGTCAAGATGACGAGAAAAACTGAAGAAGCAAATCTTCAAGAAAAGAACATTAAATAGCTCTAGCAAGTGCCAAAAAAGCATGTCCTCTGTAGCTGCATATATTGACCCGGCGCTACTTTTCCAGATTTATGATAGTAGCTCAGCGATCTGACCTTCGAGAAGACTAAATTCAAAATTTTTACTTTTCCATCTTCTCTTTCCGAAAGCAAGGGGCTAATGAGAAAGGTAAACAAGCCAGAATTTCCAAAAGCAATTTTTCAAACTTCTTTGCTTGATAGTCCGTCACCTTCATGACCTTCGGCTGTAACTAGTATCGTACAACTCTATTGTACGATCGATGTTACAATGGCATCGATGCTGCCGATAACACTGATATCCTGATTCTTCGAATCAATCGTACAGATACACGGTTTCATACAATGCAAACCATCGGTGCTGACGACACCACTGACTTCCTGAGTATTCTAATTAATCGTACCGATGCATGTTCCAGCGTCTTTACTTCCCACATGAAGCTCAGTTTGTGGCGTAAGTTTGGTGTGGGGTACCAACAAGATAGAGCAAAACCTTCGATAAAATGTTTGTCAGTTAATGTCATTCTGTCATACCGTTCTAGAGTGTGATACAACCTCTCATCTTTACGACATACGAAAAGGCAAAGCCCTTCAAATGCTACTTTCTGACAAATCTTTTAAAGATAAAGGCGCAGCATTTTCTGATAGCACCGCGTTTCAAGATAAGGCCCAGGCTTTGTTGGTGCTATACTTATGCTCTGATACTCCAAACCTTGACATTAACTTAAGTAAATCCTATCACAAAAAATTTAGGACTACCACAACTTTCGTATATCCACATGAACTACCACTGAATCAAGCAGCAGCAAAGTAACACTCGTAGCGCGTCTGCTGTCAGGTTTAGATCTGGCTAGGAAACTTGACTGACCTTTCAGACTGGAGATGGAAACTGCATGACAATGAAGTGTTGGTGCCGATTAAGACATATCTCCCTGCAACTCCCTCTGAGTTGCTCGAGATAAAATGGTCCTCTGAATTTTTTTAACATTCTTGGGGGGTTGGGGGTAAAACAAGCTTCAGAAATGGCTTCATTACAAAAACTAACCTGGAAACTTTTACGAATCTATCACTTTAGAGAACTCCCATTTTTTTCGTGTTTTTACAAACAAAAATGCGAAAAACGTACATAAAAACAATTTTGCAACCTCTTAAGAGATGCCGATTTTTGATATGCTGCTCAGCAATTTTTTTTTTTTTTTTTTTTTTTTTTTTTTTTTTTTTTTAGGACAATGAAAATGGCATTTCTTTAGCAACTTGTTCAAGGCCAAAACTTATTTTTCCCTTGCTAAATAGAGTAAACCATGATGTTTTAAATAGAAATTTGGCAATAACTTAGCTTGGCTAAAAAAAAAACAAGAGCTATGAGCTCATATGACACTTGTGACGAGGCATGAAGAGCTAAACAAAATTCTATGAATCAAATAGATTGATTTAAAAGGAAAATAAGAGGCTTAATGCCGATCAGGATTTAAAATAAGAGCTCTGAGTCACAATGTTCTTCTAAATATCAAAATTCATTAAGATCCGATCACCCACTCGTATGTTAAAAATACCTAATTTTTTCTAATTTTTCCTCTTCCTTTAGCCCCCCAGATGGTCGAATCTGGGAAAACGACTTTATCAAGTCAGTTTGTGCAGCTCCCTGACACGCCTACCAATTTTCATCGTCCTAGCACGTCCAGAAACACCAAATTCGCCAAATCACTGAACCCTTCCCCCCAAACTCCCCCAAAGAGAGCAAATCCAGTACGGTTCCGTCAATCACGTATCAAGGACATTTGCTTATTCTATCCACCAAGCTTCATCCTGATTCCTCCACTCAAAGTGTTTTCCAAGATTTACCCCTCCAACTCCCCCCAATGTCAAAAGATCTGGTCGGGATTTGAAATAAGAGCTCTGAAACATGAATTCCTTCTAAATATCAAATTTCATTAAGATTCGATCATCTATTTCGTAAGATAAAAATGCCCCAATTTTCACGTTTTCCAAGAATTCCGGTTTCCCCCTCCAATCCTCCCAATGTCACAGGATCAGGTCGGAATTTGAAATTAGAGCTTTAAAGCACAAGATCCTTCTAAAAATCAAATTTCATTAAGATCTGGTCACCCTTTCGTAAGTTACAAATACATCAATTTTCCAAATCCCCCCCAACTCAACCAAAGAGAGCGGTTATGTCCGTCATGTATCTTAGACAGGTTTTATTCTTCCCATCAAGTTTCATCCTGATCTCACCGCTTTAAGTATTTTCAAAGATTTCCGGTACCCTCCAGCTGCCCCCCCCCCAATTGCGCTGGATCCGGTTTAGATTTAAAATAAGAGATCTGAGTTACGAGGTCCTTCTAAATATGAAACTTGATTAAGAACTGAATCACTCCTTGGTAAGTTGAAAATACGTCGTTTTTTCTAATTTTACAGAATTACCCCCGCCCCCCCCCTAATAGAGCGGATCAGTTCCAATTAAGTAAATCACGTATCTAAGAATTCTACTTATTTTTCCCACCAAGTTTCATCCCGATCTTCAATCTAAGCGTTTTCAATCATTTTAGGTTCCCCCACCCCAAACTCCCCCCAGTATCACCAGATCCGGTCGAGACTTAAAATAAGAGCATTGAGACACGATATCCTTCTAAATATCAAATTTCATTGAGATCCGATTACCCGTTCGTAAGTTAAAAATACCTCATTTTTCTAATTTTTCAGAATTAACCCCCTCCCCCCAACTACCCCAAAGAGAGAAGGTCCGGTCCGGTTATGTTAGTCACGTATCTTAGACAGGTTTTTATTTTCCCCACCCAGTTTCATCCTGATCTCACCGCTTCAAGTATTTTCTAGGATTTCCGGTTCCCCCAAACTGCCCCCCCCCTAATTACACTGGATCCGGTTCAGATTTAAAATAAGAAATCTGAGTTACGAGGTCCTTCTAAATATGAAGTTTCATGAGGATCCGATCACTCCTTCGGAAGTTAAAAATACGTCATTTTTTCTAATTTTTCAGAATAACCCCCCCCCCCCCAAAAAAAAAAAGAAGAGCGGATCCGTTCCAATTATGTAAATCACGTATCTAAGATTTCTGCTTATTTTCCCCATTAAACTATCATCCCGATCCCTCCAATCTAAGCTTTTTCCATCATTTTAGGTTCCCCCACCCCAAACCTCCCCAATGTCACCAGATCCGGTAGGGGCTTAAAACAAGAGGTTTGAGACACGATATCCTTCTAAATTTCAAATATCATTGAGATCCGATCACCCGTTCGTAAGTTAAAAGTACCACATTTTTTCCAATTTTTCAGAATTAACCCCCCCCCCCCCCAACTACCCCAAAGAGAGCGGATTCGTTCCGGTTATGTCAATCATGTATCTAGGACTTGTGCTTATTTTTACCACCAAGTTTCTTCCCGATCCCTCCACTCTAAGTGTTTTCCAAGTTATAGGTTTCACCCTCCCGACTCCCCCCAATTTCACCAGATCTGGTCGGGATTTAAAATAAGAGCTCTGAGACACGATATCCTTCTAAATATCAAAGTTCATTGAGATCCGATTACCCGTTCGTAAGTTAAAAATACCTCATTTTTTCTAATTTTTTCAGAATTAACCCCCCCCCCAAACTACCCCAAAGAGAGCGGATTCGTTCCGGTTATGTCAATCATGTACCTAGGACTTGTGCTTATTTTTCCCACCAAGTTTCTTCCCGATCCCTCCACTCTAAGTGTTTTCCAAGTTATAGGTTTCCCCCTCCCAACTCCCCCCAATTTCACCAGATCTGGTCGGGATTTAAAATAAGAGCTCTGAGACACGATATCCTTCTAAATATCAAATTTCATTGAGATCCGATCACCCGTTCGTAAGTTAATAATACCTCTTTTTTTCAGAATTACCCCCCTCCAACTACCCCAAAGAGAGCAGATCCGTTCCGGTTATGTCAATCATGTATCTAGGACTTGTGCTTGTTTCTCCCACCAGGTTTCATCCCGATCCCTCCACTCTAAGTGTTTTCCAAGATTTTAGGTTTCCCCTCCCAACTCCCCCCCCCCCAATATCACCAGATCTGGTCGGGATTTAAAATAAGAGCTCTGAGACACGATATCGTTCTAAATATCAAATTTCATTGAGATCCGATCACCCGTTCGTAAGTTAAAAATACCTCTTTTTTCAGAATTACCCCCCTACAACTCCCCAAAGAGAGCAGATCCGTTCCGCTTATGTCAATCATGTATCTAGGACTTGTGCTTGTTTTTCCCACCAAGTTTCATCCCGATCCCTCCGCTCTAAGTGTTTTCCAAGATTTTAGGTTTCCCCTCCCAACTCCCCCCCCAATATCACCAGATCCGGTCGGGATTTAAAGTAACACCTCTAAGACATGATATCCTTCCCAACATCAAATTTCATTAAGATCTGATCACCCGTTCGTAAGTTAAAAATACTTCTATTTTTTCCGAATTAACGGGAGGCCCACTCCCCCCCCCCCAGATGGTCAAATCGGGAAAACGACTATTTCTAATTTAATCTGGTCCGGTCCCTGATACGCCTGTCAAATTTCATCGTCCCAGCTTACCTGGAAGTGCCTAAAGTAGCAAAACCGGGACCGACAGACAGACCAACAGACCGACAGACAGACCGACAGAATTTGCGATTTCTATATATCACTTGGTTAATACCAAGTGCCATAAAAAAAAATTGTGACTTCAACGATTTTTGGGTAAAACTACTGGAGCAACGAAAAACCCATAGTTGCAATCGGAAAAAATACATTTTTCAGGTGAAAAAAATTCAAGTCTGTTTCGGAAAACAAAACAGACCAATCCGTTTTGCGCCCCTGGTTTTCACTTATAGTCATAGATTCTAAAGAAAACAATCATTTTCTGACTCTTTTTTATATTCAGTTTATTCGACTTTTTGTCTTCTGATTTTATTATCAGGAAATTGCATTTATCCTTATGAAAACACTTCTAAACTTGATATTCCTAATTACTATACCTTCTCGGTTCCCAATTTGAACAGATTTGGTTTCAAATTCCAGTTTGAGTTCCAGGTCTAACCAGCATGAAAGTGGGCACATCTAGACCCAGCAGAGACAAACAAAAACATACAAACAAGCACAAACACAGGCAAACAAACATAGATAAATAAGAGTCTGAAAAAGGGGAGAATAAACCAAAACTATTACCAATAATCTTTAGCTTATAGGTTGGCGATTCCAAATTCTTTCCATTTCCTTTATTGCATCCATGTTGCAAGGTATCTTTCCAGTAAGCTTATATTTTTAAAAAATGTCTCATCTAAGACTCGAACCTGAGTTACAACGAGCACTGCCAAGTATTTTTAGCGCTGTGCTAATAAGTCTTGAAAAACAATGTTTGTTTAATAGTTTTTTCCTGGACCCAATCACCTGTTTGTCTTGTTTTATTTATAAAAAAAAGAATACAAAACATGGAGGGGGGTGATGTTTTATTATTCCACTGTCACAGGAAGCGAATATACAGATAAATTTTGAGGTAATTTAACTTTTGGAAGTGGTAAAAAAATTTAACAAAATTTATGTAACAAACAAACAAAAAACAGTAAAAGAAAGGCGGTGCATTGAGTAAAATGAGTTAAAATACGAGTTAAAAAAGGAGCTAACAATAAAGCAATAACAGAAAAGTACAAACAACAGTACAAAATAAAGTAAAAGTCGGCGTGTGGAGAAAAATGAGTTATAAAGAAAAAATAAATACCTCAGCACTGATACCTCAAAAGGCGTTGGAAAACAGCATAAACTTAAGGGGAAAATTGCTGAGCCAAAATTAAATCAGAAATCTGTTGCTTCAACGGAAATTTTAAAGTAGAAATCACATGTAAAATTTTAACAAGTGTATTACAGTATTGAGATTGTAATAATTATGACACGGATAATGTGGGTTTGTGTATAATGCTAAATAGTTATGTTTCTATTTTGTGATATACTGTAGATGGGTGGTGTGTCGATTTTCTCAATACTCTCCAATTTTAGAGGCCAATAAAAATTTGAGCTTGAGCTTGAGTTTTGAGCTGAAGAGTTAAGTTTTAACTGAAAAGTTTGAGCACGAGTTTTGTACAAGCTGTGAAAGCCAGAGATACCCTTCCCCAATTCTTTATTTGGTCCCAATTACATCTCAATCATGATCCCAATTATATTCGGGTTCCAAAATAAAAAGCTGACCATAAACAACTGGCAAAATCAAAAACTGCTAGTAGCAGTTTGCTACTACAACTCATTGCAGCATCTCCGTGATGCCAAAACAGCCATACACGCCCTCTTCCACCCAAATCTTTTCAAAATTTCACTTTTTACTCCCTCCTATAAAAATTTCAATTTCTTGCCATCCCATTCAGGAAACGTCTGATTTTTGTCTAGCCCCTTATAGATGACCAAAATCAAACGAACAAAAGAAAACCATAATAAAAATAAGATATTTTGAAAAATCCTATGTGAAGCTGCTGGGTCACTTCATGCAAAGCTCACATAGCAGTGCAGGGGCTGCTGCCAAAGAAATTAGGAAAATCTGACTTTTCTGACTTTCACTGTCATAAACTGACCGGGTTGACTAAAACTGACCTGATAAGGTGCTTTATGCTGAAACAAAAACTAAGCTCAACACGTTAGAAGACAATAGCTTCTAGCTAGGCTTCAGAGAGTGATGGTTAGCGAAAAATACAAAAAGCTCGCTGGCTTCATCCAATTCCATCAGCAGCAAGATGTCTGACCACCGTTTATAGTTTTACTTTTTTGTTTAAGGAAAACAAACATACACAAAAAAAAAACTTCGAGCAATACTGTGAAAAACAATTTTTAATGTTTGCAAAACTACTACTTCGTTCTTGATTTCTTCAAAGCATGTAATTGAGTTAGAGACTTCTCTTGGTAAGGCTCCTTTGCAAAGCTTCCCTTTCTTTGCCCTTTGCTTGCTTCTCTTTAAGGTGCTTTGTGGCAGCCTCTGGCATAGCTTTGGCTAGGCCTATTTCAATAGTCTTTATTCTCCATAACTTTCTGTACAACTCCACAACACAACAAATAGCTTCTCCACAACTTTGCGTTTATCAAAATCGACACTCTTTCTATAAGTATGATTCTCTTTGAGCTCTCGTAATTTAACTTTTCCTTCATTAAATATTACTCTTCTTCCACCTTTTTGCGCCTTTCCTCGTTTGTTAGTTGTTTCTTAAGGTCTTCTTTTCTGTTCTTCAATTTTTTGCTTCTAGGTAGCACTAGCACCGATAGCTTGTAGTTGCGTGCGCAGGCACAATTAGTTCGATTGCTATCGGGAGCAATTCAGGTTTACTTTTCAAGCTTTTCATTCGATTGCTCACAATTTTTCTGGTGTTGAGCCTCTTAGATCCATGGAAACTCTGTCATCGGTAAGAGTGACAACAAAAATTCTTCGAAAAAGCGTTTAAATTGTGAAATGCCACTCAGATTTATGTTTTTATTCAGTTACCCTTTCACCGTTACAAAGAAAGAGTCAGCCAATTTTAGTTTTGTGTTTTGTTTTAAGGCTTGGTTTTTTATATTTTATCAGTTTTATTCTGCACAGAAGACGGTCAACCGGAGGTCTTGACCGAACTTTTTTACTCGCTGTTTTTTGTGCTTATTTTCTTCCTTTCTTCGCGACTTTATGTTTCAAATTATTTAAAGAAGAGCATCAGTCAGAAGCGACAAACAAAAAAAAGAAAGAAAGAAAAAAGTCATCCTCGTAATGAATGACAAGAAGTAAAGACAGAATATCATACAGTGTGTGTGAAAATTTAACGTGTAATGTGTATAGTGTATTTAAAAACAATCCGCAGGATTTAAGACAATCTCACACACTTTTCATGACTGAAAGCTCAGATTTTTGGTCAATTTCAATATATGTTTTGCCTAAGAAGAGAAATGACTTATTCCAACTTTTCTCCAGATTTCTCACAAATTTTACGACTTTGTCAAGTTTTGCCTCTTGTGCGATTACTTCGATTTTCATTGTTGTTGTTTTTTTATATTTAACATTTTTGTACGTGTTTCTTGTTTCTATGTTTTTATTTTTTTCTGTTACTCCACTTTATTATAATGTTAGTGGGTTAAAAATCAATTAATTAATTAATTGGTAGATCTCGCTTCGTCAGATAGAGTATTCTGCCAATATAAATTTTATTTTCTAACACCTTTTGAATTACCACAATACGAGGTATTTCAGTTAAAATACTTGAGTGGTGGGGATTACATACGAAATCTAAAATAAAATGACTCACCCTCCGTTTATTTCGATAACTGTAAGAGCCTCGCTTTCCTCCAAAACCAGTTCTGAGTCATAACTGCCCTCTTCGAACGACTTCAGGAATGTAAGCACATTTTCGCGTTCCAGCTCACGAAAGTTCCAAAATACAACTGCACCTTCCCTAAACAGATATATTTCTCTGGGGTCACGACCAACCTAAAAGTATACAGGCTATATACAATATATTAGCGGGCTTCTCTCGTGAACATCTCGTATATGATATTATTAAAAAAAAATAGCGATTTCAGTCCAGAGTCCAGTTCAGTCCATTTTGAAATCTTTTTCAAAAAAAAAGATTTCAGTCCAGTTACGTATTTCGCTGACGGTTTTAAATCTTCTAAATATGGAATTTAGCCCAAAGATTAGTTAATATAAATTTTTTCAAGCTACGTCTACTACAATCTACAAATACCGCCCAAAAGGTCTACCCTCAAAAGTCTGGTACAACCAAAAAAAGTCTAAGAAATACAAGCATGCGTTAAATGAAATTTTTTACAAATTGTCTGCTTTTTTCTATTAGCCTAAAAATTATAAAATCCCTAAGATTTATAAAAATTTAATGTTTTCTATTAGCAAATTGGTAAAATTTCTTTTAAAATTTGTTCTGTCATTTTTCCCCATCCATTATTTATATTCATGGCTATTAATAGACTTAAATTACTTTCTTTTTATTCGCCTAAAAAAAAAAAAACTTACATACAAAGTTAAAACGCTGGGACCAACCTGCGTTTTTTTGGGATCACCATGTCGTTACCTGGACCGTTTTGAACATAAACCACTTTTTAACATAATTTGTGCAGAGTTTGCCAGTAAGTTTCAGGAATGAATCCAAGGCCTAAAATATACCTTGAGAGGGTATTGTGAAGCAAGCATCTCAACCTTTTCTATCATCTAGCATATCTACCTCTCTACCTAAAATTTAGCAGTGCACTTCTACTTGAGTGAATTCTAGCAATCTTAGTAAATAGGCGAGGTAGGTGAATGAAAGTTTCAGGAATGAATCCAAGGCCTAAAATATACCTTCAGAGGGCATTGTGAAGCAAGCATATCTACCTTTTCTATCATCTCTACCTCTCTACCTAAAATTTAGCAGTACACTTCTACTTGAGGGAATTCTAGCAATCTTAGTAAATAGGCGAGGTAGGTGAATGAAAGTTTCAGGAATAAATCCAAGGCCTAAAATATACCTTGAAAGGGCATTGTGAAGCAAGCATCTCTACATTTTCTATCATCTAGCATCTCTACCTCTCTACCTAAAGTTTAGCAGTACACTTCTACTTGAGGGAATTCCAGCAATCTTAGTAAATAGGCGAGGTAGGTGAATGAAAGTTTCAGGAATAAATCCAAGGCCTAAAATATACCTTGAGAGGGCATTGTGAAGCAAGCATCTCTACCTTTTCTATCATCTAGCATCTCTACCTCTCTACCTAAAATTTAGCAGTACACTTCTACTTGAGGGAATTCTAGCAATCTTAGTAAATAGGCGAGGTAGGTGAATGAAAGTTTCAGGAATGAATCCAAGGCCTAAAATATACCTTGAAAGGGCATTGTGAAGCAAGCATCTCTACATTTTCTATCATCTAGCATCTCTACCTCTCTACCTAAAATTTAGCAGTACACTTCTACTTGAGTGAATTCTAGCAATCTTAGTAAATAGGCGAGGTAGGTGAATGAAAGTTTCAGGAATGAATCCAAGGCCTAAAATATACCTTGAGAGGGCATTGTGAAGCAAGCATCTCTACCTTTTCTATCATCTAGCATCTCTACCTCTCTACCTAAAATTTAGCAGTACACTTCTACTTGAGGGAATTCTAGCAATCTTAGTAAATAGGCGAGGTAGGTGAATGAAAGTTTCAGGAATGAATCCAAGGCCTAAAATATACCTTGAGAGGGCATTGTGAAGCAAGCATCTCTACCTTTTCTATCATCTAGCATCTCTACCTCTCTACCTAAAGTTTAGCAGTACACTTCTACTTGAGGGAATTCCAGCAATCTTAGTAAATAGGCGAGGTAGGTGAATGAAAGTTTCAGGAATAAATCCAAGGCCTAAAATATACCTTGAAAGGGCATTGTGAACCAAGCATCTCTACCTTTTCTATCATCTAGCATCTCTACCTCTCTACCTAAAGTTTAGCAGTACACTTCTACTTGAGGGAATTCCAGCAATCTTAGTAAATAGGCGAGGTAGGTGAATGAAAGTTTCAGGAATGAATCCAAGGCCTAAAATATACCTTGAAAGGGCATTGTGAAGCAAGCATCTCTACATTTTCTATCATCTAGCATCTCTACCTCTCTACCTAAAATTTAGCAGTACACTTCTACTTGAGGGAATTCTAGCAATCTTAGTAAATAGGCGAGGTAGGTGAATGAAAGTTTCAGGAATGAATCCAAGGCCTAAAATATACCTTGAGAGGGCATTGTGAAGCAAGCATCTCTACCTTTTCTATCATCTAGCATCTCTACCTCTCTACCTAAAATTTAGCAGTACACTTCTACTTGAGGGAATTCTAGCAATCTTAGTAAATAGGCGAGGTAGGTGAATGAAAGTTTCAGGAATAAATCCAAGGCCTAAAATATACATTGAGAGGGCATTGTGAAGCAAGCATCTCTACCTTTTCTATCATCTAGCATCTCTACCTCTCTACCTAAAATTTAGCAGTACACTTCTACTTGAGTGAATTCTAGCAATCTTAGTAAATAGGCGAGGTAGGTGAATGAAAGTTTCAGGAATGAATCCAAGGCCTAAAATATACCTTGAGAGGGCATTGTGAAGCAAGCATCTCTACATTTTCTATCATCTAGCATCTCTACCTCTCTACCTAAAGTTTAGCAGTACACTTCTACTTGAGGGAATTCTAGCAATCTTAGTAAATAGGCGAGGTAGGTGAATAAAAGTTTCAGGAATGAATCCAAGGCTTAAAATATACCTTGAGAGGGCAGGGTGAAGCAAGCATCTCTACCTTTTCTATCATCTAGCATCTCTACCTCTCTACCTAAAGTTTAGCAGTACACTTCTACTTGAGGGAATTCCAGCAATCTTAGTAAATAGGCGAGGTAGGTGAATGAAAGTTTCAGGAATGAATCCAAGGCCTAAAATATACCTTGAGAGGGCATTGTGAAGCAAGCATCTCTACCTTTTCTATCATCTAGCATCTCTACCTCTCTACCTAAAATTTAGCAGTCTTCTGCTTGAGGGAATTCTAGCAATCTTAGTAAATAGGCAAGGTAGGTGAATGAAAGTTTCAGGAATGAATCCAAGGCCTAAAATATACCTTGAGAGGGCATTGTGAAGCAAGCATTTCTACCTTTTTCTTTTTTCTAGGACTTAGAAGATTTCACAACTGACTGGTCTATACCCATCTTAATTTTGACAAAAAATGTTTTACCCTAATTTTGGATTTTCAGTCTTTTTTCATTGGCTCTAGCTTTTGAAGATGCAATTCCTATTTTTCAGTAGGATTTTAAGCCACTTTAAGGATTTTTTGCTAAATTTAAGAAACAGACTTATAAATCTTTAAAACCTTATAAATCAGAGTAAACAAAGCTTTGAGGCTCAAATCACTTGTCACACTTTTTTCTCAAAGTTTTGTTTCTGTAGCACACAGATGGTCCAAGGTTATCAAAGGTAAGTGCCCTTTGGAGGGGGAAGGAGTTGAGACTAGGTACTTCAGAGGTTGGTTCTAGCGGCAAGGACTTCAAAATACTTTTCTAGATGATTATTGAGGACCTAGGTTCATTCCTGGGAGGTTCACTCACCTAGCTCAGCTTCTTCCCAAGATACACAAAAGCCCCCTGGTCTAGAATTTTACCAGCATTTGTTTTATTGACGATAGAGTGCATTCGATACCTCGAAGTCTTACCAGCCAACATTTAGTTGCTTGTGGTTTATATCAAGGATTTACAAATAAATAGGTAGCTCTTTTTCACAATAGCTTGTGTTTAAACTGAGTATTACCAAAGTAAACATTAACCGATTATTTGCTATGGACAATACTATTGCGTTGACAGTGATACCACTACTACTAACAACTCACTGCAGCACCAAGCCGCCTGAGGCCAACGCACGCTCAAAATTGATCCTAACCTATTCTAGCCTCCCTCTTTACACTCTCCCGGGAAGTTCTCACTTTACTTAAATCTTTCTTTACGACATCCTTCGTGTCTGAAATACGGTCAGTCAGTTGGGTACCCAAAACAATCCGCAAATCAATTTCTCTGGAAAACATCTAGCAAATCTTCCTCCGTTTTTCGGAGCGCCCATGCTTCACAACCATGTTTGGTCACTATAATCACGGTAGCTCCCAATATTTTAATCTTGGTTCGCACTTATCTTCCCATTCTTTCAAACTTTTTTCAAATGTAGTAAAACACCCTGAGCCATGGCTATTCCATTTTTAACATATCAAGGCACCCACAGTCTCTGCTAAAAATACTACCAAGGTAAGTGATGTTCGTTATCCAACATCACCTTTTAATCTTTACTTATTCCTAACCTTAGCGACATAGTCTTCTTAACATTAACATCCAAACCTATTCTAGTACCCCGAACTCGGAAAACCTCTAAAAGTTCATTCATTTTGCTCACACTTTCATCTAAGATGCTTAAATCATCAGCATAATCTAAGTCCAGGAAAATGTATCTTCCCCATTTGGTTCCGTGTTCTCCCATTGCCTTCCTTGTGCTCCTTAACACAAAGTCGATCAAAATTATCCATAAAAAATGGCAATGGAACACAACCCTGCTTAACTCCTGATTTAATACGAAACCTACTAATAACCTCATTTCCTACCTTAACCGCAGCATTTTTATTCTCGCACACAGCACTAATCCCTTTGATGTATTTGTCGGGTATACCATACAAGGATAAGATCGCTAGAGCTCTTCTATCAGCTGAATCGAACGCTTGCTGACAATTTATTAAACTTAAGACTAAAGGTGTTTAATGACTCAATGCACTTATCAATAATTAATCTAAGAGTGAAAACTTGGTCAACAAATCCTCTACCATTCCTAAAACCGCACTGTCCTTCTCTTAAAACTTTGTTTACAACATTACTAAGTCTAAAAAGTATCATCATACTAGTTAATTTGTTACCTATAGAAATCAGGCAAATGACTATAATTACCACACTAATTCTTATCACCTTACTTATACAGGGGTTTAATTAAGGTTTTCTAAAAATCGCTCAGTACTTCCCCTTTTTCAAAATTCACAGTCATAATCGTCAGTAACTCCTTTACCACACTATCAGCATTTGAGGCCTTAATATTTTTCAATCCTTTTAGTACTGTCACTAATTCTTCCTCATAAAAGAAATCTTCCTTCACGTCCAAAGTCTCACAAACTTTTTTTTTTATAATTACTGATCCTTATCACTAATTATGGTCGAGTTCCTACCTTTAACTGGGAAAAGTCCAGATTGACTACTCCCTCTCAATTTACAAATATCCCAGTACAATATTTTATTAATATACTGTCTAGCTGTATCTTCCAGATACTCGACAATTTTACGCAGAGCCTCCACTTCACAACTCCTTAGTTCATGCTTTTATGCTTTCTCCACTTTCTTTACATTTCTCTTATTTTCATATGATCTATCACTCAGATGATTCTTATGCAATCCCTTCACCTCTCTATTAAACATAAAGCATTTTCACTAATATTCCTTGCTGAGTTCCTAACTGTCTTCCCTAAGACACCACCAGCAACTTAGCAAATTGTTTTCCTAAAATTATTCTCTCCATCTTCTACTCTGTCAAATTTTAAACTCTCCAGTTTAGTATTCATTTGTTCCTGGGATGTCTCTCGCAAATTCTAATCCTGGAGTCTACCAACGTCATAGCTTCCCGGAAGGTAGTTACCCTTCCAAAATTTCAGCTTTAAATTAACCCTAGACACTATTTTTTAACATCAATAAGAGCACCCCTAGTATCTTGTGTTGATCCTGACAGTCTTCGGTTTACAGCAAGATAATAAGGTTAGCTGTCTTACCATCATGTGGATACCGTGTTAACTTATGGGCTATTTTATGACCAAATAATGTATTGGTTTTAACTAGATCATTATACCTACGAAACCAAAGCAGTCTGTAGCCAGTACTGTTTTCTTTTCCTACACCAAATTTACCTAGGCCATCTATCCCCTTTTCTACCAAACTCGGCGTTAAAATTTTCAAATAAAAACAACATATTTATACCAAATAACTAATATTTCCGTTAGTCGGGCTCACAAGGGCATATACAACTATGGCTGATGCCCTGCATTTTTTAGTCATAAAATGAGTGATAAGAATTCTATTGTTAATACCTTCCCAACCTAAACAGGACTTATTTCAATAAACTGGCATTAGTGATTGGGTCTCAATTATAATAGTAACCAGGTTCTTAAATAATTTCCTATTTACAAAATAAAGTAAACAGTGAAACTAGCAGGTGTTTTCTTCTTCTTCGTTAGAAAGCCCCATTCATTCGGTGTCCTTCTGGCATCAAAGTTGATTGATTCCCCTCCATGGCATTGAATTTATGTTGTTCCAAGGGGGAAAGAAAACAAAGGTGTTTTTTTCACAAGGGCCAAACAAGAGAAGCGTAGGGTCCCGCTACACTTTCTCCACAATTTAAGAGTAAATACTTGTCAATAATTTGAATGCTTGTCGAACCATTTTTAGTACATTTTTATAAAACATCGAAATTTCGGAAGAAGTCAATGATCCTCTAGAAGATCCATCTGTCTTCCTGGACTGGGAGGTCTGCTTATAGCTACAGCTTAATATCTTCCAGAAATCCCAACTTCTTGTTGGTTCTTTTAAGCTCGGAGGAGATTGTTGCTGATTTAAGGCATTACAACAGGAGATGCTGCATAGTCTCGATTGTTGATGCTTATTGGCGACAGAAAAGGCTTGGTTGTTTCCACAAGTGTTCTTCCCTCCTGAGAATCATTGCTTGGTTCTTATCCCTCAGAAACGCCAAATTATCCCTGCGGTCTTTAAGTATAACCATCAACCGTCTCAGTGAAGTAATTTGCAATTTCTACGTCTCAATTCATTCCTAAGGGTGATAGATACAGAGTTTTGTCCGATTCCAGAAGATCTATGGGTTGCTTAGCTTGCCAGTTTGTCAACCTTCTCGTTAAAACGTATTCCCTGGTGACTGAGGACGTGTTGGAGAGCTGGTTCTACCCCCTCTTTGGTAAGGGCTATTATCAATTCTCGCAACCGATGGACATCTCTGTCAGTAACTTCAAAACAGATTTTCTTGATAATTTGTAGAGATGATTGGGAGTCTGAGAATACAGCTGCCTTTTTCCTGGGTGGAAGGTTTGCGTGGACCACCTTCAGAGCCTCGTATATTGCAGCTATTTCAGCCGTGAGGACGGAGGAGCCGTCAGGGTGCAGTTTCGAAATTTGGACGTTTAGCTGAGGGATGACTGCAGCAGCAGCTGCTTTACCTACTTGTACGGAACCTTCTGTATGAACTTCCAGGAACTCATGGAACTTTGTCACTATAATTTTTTGGAATTCTGTATGAGTTATTACTGGAGGGATATGTTGCTTCTTTTCCAAGATTAGCCGGAGGCATAGATTAAAAGGAGTTACCCTCCATGCTGGAGGAAAAGGCAGAAAAGGGAAAGATAAATGGTCATTTTGCCAGGTTGAGAATTTGGAAACAAAAGTATCCCCTGCCCCAATTCTCCCTGAAGATTGAGTACTCATTTTCCCGAATGCAAGGGATACAGTAGGTGGTCTAAGCCATGTGCCCGAATCCTTGTAAAATACCTTATTGATAGCATTTGGCTCCGGTCATCTATCAAAGAAAACCCAGCTAGTTGGCGAACTTTTGGTCCCAATTAGTGACATCATCCGCATACTCCCTTTTGGATATTGTTGAACTGGAAAGTTCAAATTCAGATATCATCAGCAGATGAAGCAGAGGGCTGAGAGGAGATCCCTGGGGTAGTCTTACCTCAAACGTTTTGACTGATGAGAGACTGATTTACCCGAATCCTGAGAGATCAGTCGGTTAGGTAATTCCAAAAAAAAATGGATAAATGGTTCAGGGAATTCTATGGAAAGAGGGATTGCACATAACTTCCCTTTGGTTACATTTTTCGAATGCACCTTCGAAGTACACCAATAGGACTCGTATAATTTTGCCTTCTTCCAAGGCTGTTCGGATGGCTTCTTCAAGACATATGATTCCGTCAAATGTTGACAATCTCTTTCTAAAGCCCGATTGTGACTGCGAGAAGGGGTTATTCTTTCCTACAAACCATTGCAGCCTCTTTTGGTTCATCTTTTCCATTATTTTCCCAAGAACTGGAAGCAGATATATAGGTCTGTAAGAAGAGGATTTTTCTTGAGGCTTACCCTTTTTCCTAATTGGCTTAATGAAGGGGATTTCCCAACCTTTGGGAAATCTCCTTTCTGTCATAGTTCATTATACAGCAAAAGCAATTTTTGGTGAAACTTTTCTTCTGCTTCTTTTACCAAAGAATATCCTATTTCATCTTCTCCCGCTGCCGATTTTATATTTACTGCATCAAGGGCCATCTTTAATTCATTCATTGAGAAAGGGCTGATCACTTCCTCTTTGTGATGTGTTTTGCCATATAATTTGTACACTAGTGGACGGCCAATTTGTCTGGACTTTGTGCTTTTGCTACATGTTAGCAAGGACTTCTGCCTTATGCTCGGGTTCTTGAATTGAAGAGCCATCTATTTCAAATGTTGAGATTTTTCTCAGGCTGATCCTCTTTGCCAATCATTCTATTAATAAAATTATGCAATTGGGCTATGGGGGTATTTGCGTCTAATTTTTCAAAAAAAGTTAGATCTTGCTTGTCTTTTCATCATTTCTATGACTGTGAGCTTTTGCCCCAGTTTTTTTTCATCTCTATTAAATTTTCCAGAGTACCAGTTCTACTGAAACGGTTTCTTGTTTTTTTCTTTTCCTTTATTGCAGCTTCTGTGGAACTATTCCACCTTTGTTTTGGTTTCCTAAAATAAGATCTCAAAGGTGGTTGGGACGACTTTCTAGGTATTGCTTTCTCTGCTGCGTCTAGGATATTATTAGCCAAGGCTTGGGTCCTATCATAGGGAATAGGTGGCCACTCGGCTTCCAAATAGTCTCCTTCCTCCTGAAATAGCTTGAAGATTGTCCGGTCTGCTCTGCGATTTTGGAATTCGTATATAGCTGGGGTTGGAGTATATGAAACGTCTCTAGTGGAAGTGAGAATGGCCAAGTGGTCTGTTTGTAACTCTGGGAGCAGCTTAATGTTTGTATTTGTCAAAAACTCAGGTGGGGCTATTTGAAGGTCTATTTTCCCAAAGTTTTCTCTTTTGGGTTGTAGTGTATTTTTAAACCATATGGGGTAATAACCATTAAATTTGGTTCCAGACTTGCTTTCTCTATGCTTTTCCCTTCCGGGTTTGACTGTTTAGTATCTTCCCATAGATAGCTATGAGCATTAAAATCTCCCAAAACTATGGTTTTATGATCCTAAGTTACTTCTTTGATCACTTCAAATATGTTGTTTCTTCCATTTGGATTATAAAGCGAGACTACTTTAAGAAGTTTTCCCTCATGGTGTAGGATTTCAACTGCAATTGTATCAACTTCGTTAGGATATACCTTAACTAGATCGTATTAACTTGGATCGTACTGTCTAGATATTTATACTGTGATTGGAGCAAAGAAAACTTCTTCGGAAGCTTGTAGGTGCATCCTTTGAGCTTAAAGGAAACGCTTGGCACAGTTTTGCCATGCTTGGTGCGCGCCACCAGGTGAATATGATTCTTGAGAGAGTGACCACTCAAGATATATAATCAAATTTTGGACTGAAAAAAAAAGAAAAAAAACGTACCGAAAGCACTAATTTTTGGGTGATAATACTGCAAAGGCGATTTTTTTTTTCTTCTTTTTTAATGCACAGATTTGGAGACCTCAGCAAACCATCAGAAAAAGAAACCAAATGAGTCTTAGGGAATGGCTTAAAAATATTTCAAAAACTCTTTGGAAACTTTAAAATTCGTTTCAGAAACAAATAGAGACTTAGAGGATCCTTGCAGGGGCAGGGAGGGGGACTATTTTGTAGAATTAAAAGAACTCTTTGGCGACCAAATTTTCAGATTTTCATAAATTTTTGAATTTTTTTTTTTTAGAATTACCAGCTGAATCCTTCAGATTGAGAGAAGTAACAGGCATAATCTTGTTTTGTCATCAAACAGTTCGTGGTAACGAACTGTAGTAAGGAGCGACCCGGCTCAATAGTAACCAAAACTCTAAAAAATGGAATTTTGATACCAATAGCTATATCAAAAGAATCGCATTTTAATGCTGGTTTTAAATATATAAGTTTCATCAAGTTTAGTCTTACCCATCAAAAGTTAAAAGCCTAAGAAAATTTGCGTTATTTTAGAAAATAGGAGGAAACACCCCCTAAAAGTCATAGAATCTTAACGAAAATCCCACCATCAGATTTAGTATATCAAAGAACTTTACTGTAGAAGTTTCAAGCTCCTATAAACAAAAATGTGGAATTTTGCATTTTTTGCCAGAAGGCAGATCACGGATGCGTGTTTATTTGTTTTTTTGTTTTTTTTTTCCAGGGGGTGATCGTATCGACTCAGTTGTCCTAGAATGTTGCAAGAGGGCTCATTCTAACGGAAATGAAAAGTTCTAGTGCCCTTTTTAAGTGACCAAAAAAATTGGAGGGCACCTAGGCCCCCTCCCACGCTAATTATTTTCCCAAAGTCAACGAATCAAAATTCTGAGATAGCCATTTTATTCAGCGTAGTCGAAAAACTTTATAACTATGTCTTTGGGGACGATTTACTCCCCCACAGTCCCCGTGGGAGGGGCAACAAGTTACAAACTTTGACCTGTGCTTACATATAGTAATGGTTATTGGGAAGTATACAGGCGTTTTCAGGAGGATTTTTTGGGTTGGGGGGAGGGGTTGAGAAGAGGGGGATATGCTGGGGGAACTTTCCATCGAGAATTTGTCATGGGAGAAGAAAACTTCCATGAAGGGAGAGCAGGATTTACTAGCATTATTTAAAAAAAAAATTAAAAAATGAATGTGAAAAAGCTTTTTACCTGGAAGTAAGGAACAGCAATAAAACTTAGAACAAACAGAAATTATTACCCATATAAGGGGCTCACCTCCTTATGATACCTAGCTCTTTACGCTAAAGTATTTTTAGTAATTTCAACTATTTATTCTACGGCTTTTGTGATTCAGGGGTCATTCTTAATGAATTGGGACAAAATTTAAGCTTTAGTGTAAAGAGCGAGGTACTGACGATGGGGCGAATCCCCTCATATATGTAATAAAAACATGAGAATAAAAAAGTTCTTTACGTAAGCTAATTTATAAGTTACGTAAATCTTTTACCAATATAAAGATTCATAAAAAATTAAAAGTTCTAGTTGCCTTTTTAATTAACCAAAAAATCGGAGGGCAACTAGGCTTCGCCCCCGCTCTTTTTTTCTCAAAATCAATCGATCAAAATTATGAGAAAGTCATTTAGCCCCCCCCCCAAAAAAAAATATGCAGAATTTCGTTTTGATTATTCCTCTGCGAAGAGCCAAAATCAAAACATGCATTGATTCAAAAACGTTCAGAAATTAAATAAAAAAAACGAGTTTTTTTAGCTGAAAGTAAGGAGCGACATTAAAACTTAAAACGCACAGAAATTACTTCGTATATGAAAGAGGCTGCTTCCTCATCAACGCCCCGCTCTTTACGCTAAAGTTTTTTACTGTTTTAAAAAGAAGAATTGAGAGAGAGTCAAACTTTAGCGTAAAGAGCGGGGCGTTGATGAGGAAGCAGCCTCTTTCATATACGAAGTAATTTCTGTGCGTTTTAAGTTTTAATGTCGCTCCTTACTTTCAGCTAAAAAAACTCGTTTTTTTTATTTAATTTACAATCATAAACGATTTTTTTCAGCTTGTTTTACAAAATCTTGTAAATGATTTTGTGAATTCAGCTGTTTGTTAGTTTATTTTGTAGTATGTGTTTGATTTGTGTTTCTTTTCATTTTCTTCAATGAAATACCTCTTTTTGGTTTAATCACAAAATTAAGGACATCTCTTGTCTCGAGCTAAAATACATCAAGCCGTAGTTTTGTTTAAATGGGATGATTTGATGACTAAAATAGACAACCACTTGAAAAAGCAACCAAATGGCGGAAATGCATCTCATCTGGCAATACTGACTGCATAAATACAACGCAAATTGAGGTTCCCTAAGACCAGATTATTATTGTAGTTACCAATATCGGTAGATAGTTATGGGTAGGTCAAATACGAGATTTATAATAAGCACATTTGGCTAAAGATGTGACAAAATGCTACTTCACGCTAAACTAGTCACATGCCCTGTAAATCCTTTTATAGTAAAAAACCTAAAATCCAAATCTCAAATACATTTAACTTCATACCTGATACCTGGCAGAAACATGAAGGACATCTTCTAAATTTTCTTCTTTCATAGATGTAGGACAATACAGGCCTTGCTTTTTAAAGCCATTGACTAGCTTTTCCAGGTCATATTCTACAGCAGTTGCGTATGCTAATACGTTGTATTTATTTTTCTGAAATATCAAAAAGAAAATAACAATTACTTTTTAAATACAGCAAACATATTTCAAAATTGTTACTTTTTTTATAGATTTACTAATTTGAAAACACATTCGAATATTTAAATGAACGATTAAAATTATATAAAACATACTAAAATCGCTTTAAAATAAAGAGCAATATAGTACTACACCCTCTACTTCCTCCCCCTGATTGTCCATCTGCCATCAAGGATCACACGAGATAAAAAAAAATCTCTACCCTGTGTGCAGCAAATAAAGAGGGATTGTAATATTGTTCTTCGTATTCAGATAATCACTAAGCTCCCCATAAGCGAAACCTCATCACCCACCCCATTCTTGGCCTTCTCCAGCCATAAAAGGTTAAATGTGCTACAAGCCCGTTAAACTAATTTAAATATAAATGACTCCCAACACCTTGCCTCATATTCTCTTCTTCACCGTCTCCTACCAGATAGAGTCAAATTTATTAAATATAAGCCCAATCGGACCATTTGTCACTACCTATCCCCCCTTCCCTATACGCCCTTCTTGACTTTTGCCTACCAAAATGGTTATATACGCAAAGCTTCAACCCAACCAAGCTTCAGGCCGAAAGAGTGCTTTGTAATATGGTTTATAACATAACTAACTGAAACCAAATCTTTGAGTTCCCCCCTCTATACCACACCTCTTTCTTGGTCATCAAAGCTTGAGGTGGTTAGGTGAAATAATATGATGTTCCAAACCACCGACAATGCAAACAATTGAAAACGAATCTCTGAGCTCACTCCCAATCTACCTGCAACACCCCCCCCCCATCCAATCATGTTTTTTATATCTTCTTCCGCCAAAGAACGTCATATCCACAAGGTTTCAACTCAATTCGTCCACTTGTATGAAATGCGTTGCGATGAGACATAAAGAGAGCACTCTACAGTACAGATAAAAAAAGTAAACAATTCTAAACTACTGAAACTTTTAGAAGCTTTGAACTCTCAAACTCCCACCAAATAAAAACTTACTAGTGATATATATTTTTGGGAGTACCAGATCTAGTTTAACAACTAAAAAAGAATCGGAATACTATCATCCAATTCTTTTTTTAGAAGCCTGGTTAAAAAGGGCAAAACTTTGATTTGCGGCTTAGGCGCAAGTCTCACTCTCTCTCTCTCTCTCAAGTCTTCGAATTTAATATCGAAGTTTACCATTATCAAACTTGAACATAGACAATTAAATAGCAAGCTATATACATGAAATGATGCAGCTGCAGAATTGACCTGACTTAATTTGCAGCAGCAAAAAAAACACTTAATAGAAAAAATATATTTTTCTTTATTTTTCTTTCAAATATTTCAAATATATATATTCAAATATATATGTTATATTTGAAAATATATATATTAAATATATAAAGAAAATATATATATACAAATATATATATTTTCAAATATATTTGAGACCAAGTCACTCAAATATTTGAGGTTTAATAAAACGCCAAAAATACAGAGTTTCACGGAAAAACTACCTCAATAGTTCTTTAAAAATGAGAATTTGTAAAAATCATACATATATAATCCAAAACATCTTTTCTTCTAGGACAAGTATTCATGTAAATCTAGCAAACTAATAGATTTGAAAATAGCATGTCTTTTCTTAGAACAAAAGGTCCCTTTTCGGATGTTTTTTTCTTTTTAGATCATTTTAAAAATATAATATTCACCATTCACATTACATATCCTCTTGGGTATCTGACACTTTATTTACTATATTTTTTTGCACCTTGCATATTATAAATAAGATAATGTTTGTAGTTGAAGTGTATTTAATTTTTTTTTCTTTTTTATACTCCTTCTTTTCCGTTTTTGACGGGTAATAAATTAATAATAATACCTACACATTCATAGCCTATGTCCTCTGGAGCATCTAATGTTTCACTTGTGTTGTATTTTGTATCGAGCTTGCAATTTCCACATATTCTAAGGCTTTCGTAACCTACACCCTATTAAGTATCTGATGCTTTATTTGCTTTCTATTTTTTCTCCACCAGGCAAATTATAAAAAGATAATACCCATGAATTCAAAGTCAAATTCCTCTAGGGCATTATTTACTTTCTATTTTTCCTCCACCTTGCACATTATAAAGAGATAATACCAAGACATTCATAGCCTATGTCCCTAAGGCATCTAAAGCTTCACGTGCATTGTATTGTATCTACAACTTGCACGTTGCTCTTACTTTAACGCTTTCATAGCCCACATCCTCTTGGGTATCTGATTCTTTATTTGCTTTCTATTTTTTCTCTACCTTGCAAATTACAAAAAGATAATACCCAGAAACTCATAGCCTATGTCCCTTGGGCATCTAACGCTTCACTTTCATTGCATTTTGCCTCAAGCTTGCACGTTGCATGTATTTTAACGCTTTCATAAGCCAGGCCCTCTTTGGTATCTGATGCTTTGTTTGCTTTCCTTTTTTTCTCCACCTTGCACATTATAAAAAGATAATACCCTCACTTTCATAGCCTATGTCCTCTGGGGCATCTTAGGCTTCACTTTTGTTGTATTCTGTCTCAAACTTGCACGTTACATGTATTTTAACGCTTTCATAACCTACGCATGCATCTGATACTTAATTTGCTTTCTATTTTTTTTCCACCTTGCATATTATAAAAAGATGGTACCCACACTTGCATCGCCTATGTCCTCTGGGGCATCTATTACTTTATTTGCGTTGCATTTTATCTCGAACTTGCATGTTACTGTATGTTACTTACACGAACTTGCATTTTAACGCTTTCGTAACCTTGGATATCTGATGCTTTATTTGCTTTCTATTTTTTCGTCACCTTGCACATTATAAAAAGATAATACCCAAACTTTCATAATCTCTGTCCTCTGAGACATCTGATACCTCACCTGTGTTCAATTTTGTGTAAATGAAAGATAAAACTGATGCTTTATTGCTTTCTATTTTTCCTCCCCCTTATCTATTGTAAAAAGATAATACTCACATTTTCCTGACCTGTGTCCTCTTGCGTTTCTGTTGGTTTTATTCGCTTTCTAATTGTTCTTTTCTTTGATGATTCAACTATTTGTTGTAGAAATGGATTTGATGTATTTTGAAATGATGTTGCACTAGTTGAAAAATAATTCTTACAATCTGAAATAAAAAAATTGATTTCAAATATAAAACTTTACCCAGTCAATCTATAAAGGAGGAAAACTGGCAAACTTTTTTTTTTTTTTTTTTTTTTTTTTTTTTTTTTTTTTTTTTTTTTTTTTTTTTTTTTTACAAGAAAGTTCTCCTCTGCTTTTACTGTGATTTCTCTTTATTTTTTTTTTCTACACTGCCTAGGAATATACAAATAGAATTCTTCTACCACTTGTAGTTTTTGTGTAATAATTTTTCAGTTTTCTTCCAAAACGCGAGTCTTTTGGATCAAAAACATAATACATTTATGTTAATCATAATAAATTCCAAAACGTCCCTCCCGCTAAGTTTTTTATACCTTTCCCCTCCCCAGATTTGGACAATCCTCCTTTTTGTAGTTTCATTAAAAAGCAGCTTTTTTTGGTACTTTCATTAAAAAAAAATAATAATGGAAAAAGCAACAAAACTTCCACCTCTTAGATTTTTTAAATACATTTTTGCTCCTCCCCCTCTAACTTCCCTAAATTAAGCCACCGTTCTTAAAGCTATAACGGAAGGTTATAATGACTGGGCGATGTTTCACAGATGAAGAGTGTCAGATAGCACAAAGTGGTGCTTTTTGGTCATCTTTCTCGGGCCAAACGAAAAGCAGGACACCTCCAAATGGGGTGTTAAGAGATCAAAAAGAAAGAATCTAAAAGAAACTGGAACTACGTGGGAGAAGGTGAAGACTGAAGATTAGAAAAGGTTGAAGTGGAGGAGGAGCGTGCTTAACTGTTTTACCATTAATGTGACCATCACCATTAAAGTGACCTAAAAAGACTGGGTGATTTGTGCAGTCTCATGCCAGCCTAATCCATTAGACCCATATGGTCTATTTAGTAAGGACTACTTTAGAGAAGTGGGGTTTGTGTATCTATCCAATATGTTTAAGACACCTAATGCATTATTTTACGATGAATTTAATGCTGCTTTGCTGCTTAAGCTGTTTTACCCTCACCCAACTTGGTACTGCAGTGAGCTGTGAGTAGCAGCATTACCAGTACTTAATCTTCATTGTACTCAACAATTTCGAATTAGGCACATAACTCTTTATAAGTTCATAACAGGATTAAGCTCTCTGAGGACAACCCAGAGTAAACGTTACTGCTCTGATCACCTAGCTTAAAGCTTCCACATTCATCACCATTAAAGTGACCTAAAAGACACTGGGTAATCTGTGTAGCCTCATCCCAGCCTAATCCAATAGCCACTTATGGTCTATTTCGTAAGGACTACTTTAGGGAAGTGGGGTTTGTGTATCCATCCAATATGTTTAAAACACCTAATACACTCTTTTACAAATGATTTAATTTTTGAAAAAAAAAAAAAATGATTGTACATACTCCTGCTCTGGTCCACTCTATTCAGAGCTTTTTTATAGAGGATATTCCCCCTCACTAGGTTTATGGAGGATGATCCCTTTCACTAAGTTCCCATTATCCTCAAATATTTTCTCATGGCACCTTCCATGTTCATTCAGGGATGTCTTGCTTTTTTGTCCCAGCTAGATTAACAAAAGTTTTTTTTTTGGAACCTATTCTTTTTCTTAAATAAAACAATAAAAACCGTTGATTTTAGTTTAGAGTATGGGCTCCTCTAGACTTTTTGAAGGAAAACTTCCTGGGATTTAAATGAACTCTAAGGATTCCGTTTAGCTTATTTTCGTCATGGGGAGCATATGCTCCACTTAATAGAAGCAGTGATCTGTTTATATATATAGTGATTGTCTTATATTTTTATTGGAGCCAATGTACAGTTACCTCAAGAGAAAGGAGGGGATGGCCACTATTGTATTAGGGATATTGATTAAAAAGCAGGATAATTTAGGCCATTCATATTCACCTGACCTTATGATAAACACAAAGAACAGAGTTTTGTGAAAAATGGATATTGCTTGGGATGAATACTATTAATAAGAGTCCAGGACAATTACCAAGAGCAACATCCGTGGGGGATAGACCCAACATTGGTTTAAATATGCGGAATTGTTTTTTTTTTTTTGCAATTCATCAGTTTTATTGTCGCTAACAATACCCATGTAAATCAGGATATAGAATAAAATTGTTCTGAAAACATGTGAAGTTAGTTTATCAATTAGATACAAAGCATGATAAACACAGACTGCAGCTTACTTAAAAGGCTAAATTCCGGTTAGTTGAGTTGTTCTTTGTTTTTGTTATTTTTTTTTATTTTTGATTGAATTTGAAGCATGTTTAGAATATTGTTCAAGAGACACTTAGTTGCAGCAATATTAACAGACATAGCACATAAATCCTAAAATAACCACTCAGCAGCAGGTATGTCTAAGATGGGAGGAAATGTACTAGAGCCTACTATCTCTCCAATTTTTGAACCACAGAAAAAAAAGCAAAGGTAGCCAAACTTAAGGACTTCGTAGGTTTCCAGAAATGAAGGTTTCAGGAACTTCCTGCTGTATTGCCTTTCTATGCTCCAGAGCTGCATGCTCCTATATTTTGAATTGCTAACATTCAAATGAAGGTTTCAGGAACTTCCTAATGTATTGCCCTTCTATGCCTCTTTGTTCCTCTCTGGACATGACAGTCTCCCCAGGCAGATTCTTTGCTTGCTTTATCTGCTTAAGAATATACTTTCTAGTCTGGCATAATTTGCGCCCCTGCTCGTGGATATTTGTGGAAGAGCTGCATTCAGGGGGTCAAAGAGCAACATGCAGCTCTGGAGCATCCTTTTCCCAATCATGGACCTATGTTTTGAATTGCTAACATTCAAATGAAGGTTTCAGGAACTTCCTGCTGTATTGCCCTTCTATGCTCCAGAGCTGCATGCTCCTATGTTTTAAATTGCTAACATTCAAATGAAGGTTTTAGGAATTTCCTGCTGTATTACCCTTGTATGCTCCAGAGCTGCATGTTGCTCTTTGGCCCCCTGAATGCAGCTCTTCCACAAATATCCACGAGCAGGGGCGCAAATTATGCCAGACTATCAATCAGCTTTCCAATGTATGATATGCAGCACAGGGATGCTTGCGTGTATCAACAGATCCCATTAGTACTGGTCAGCAGCAGTGGTTTCACTATTCCCAAACCTTCTAGGATATTACGAAGATTTTTAGACTTTCCTACAAAGAAAAATATAGTTCTTGACTCTACACATTGTCTGAAAAATCTTTGTGCCACTTGATATGTTCTCGAACACCAGATTTCCTTTTTCCTCAAAACGAACTTTCCCATGAAACTATTTATGAGTTTGTATTCTTGCATCTGTAAATGATGTATTGATCCTTATGTCAACTGCCACAATAAACAAAATAATAAACAAAGGAAGCTCCTTTGTATACTTCTTGTGAGCCAAATTACAACCAAATCCTTCTAGATTGTAGATTTATGGAAAAGGGGTACTGCCATGAAGAAACTACTGTACTGCCAGCAGAAAGCTAGAACGTTTCTTCTGGATGAAAGGGTTTTGGTCCGCAAACTTTGTATTATTATGGGCAAGTATTAGGACTTCAACATGTTCCAGCTACTATTTTACAATGTATTTCTTAAATGAAGTCTTCCAGGAAGTTTTTTTGAGGGGAGAGGGGGTTACTGGTGTCAAAGAATAATTTATATAACAGTGAAAGGTTTTGTCTAATCGTTGCAGGGTCTTGTGTTAATTTCAAAAAATACCTGCTATATATATATATATATATATATATATATATATATATATATATATATATATATATATATATATATATATATATATATATTGTTTTCCCTAGATTTAGAAGTGTTTTTTGGATCTTCATAACAAAATTGTCAAGAAAAATCCTTGCCCCCCTGATATTTTAGTGATTGATGTCCCTGTAAGGATGGAACAATTTTCTGACTTTTCTGAAAAAGCTAAATAAGCAAATTAACTATTAGGTTTTACATAAAAGAATAAAAAAAAATCATCAACAACTACAGCATTCTGAACTACTTCTGAGTGCAGTAAAACCATTAGAATGATTTGAACATCAGCTTTGCTAGTTGCTGAGACTAATCAGCAAAACACCTCTTTTAAATAAGTAAAGAGTAAATTCACAAATGGAACTTCATGGTTCTAAAAATATGCCATTTCAACGTAATTTGTATCGATTCAAAAGAATACTGGCATTAGGATTGGTCCACTTTCACAAAATATAGAACAGTTAGAATATGATCAAAGACTTAATAGGATTTTTTTTATCCAAGTAACTTGATGGAATAAGAAGCATAGACAAGACTGGTTTACTTTATAAATCAGAAATATTTGGTTTGTGTGGATCATGGCTAACCAGAAGAGTATTCCAAAAGTTTGCAGTTAAAGTTTTAGATTCAGTAAATACAATTCATAACACTTTGTTTCAAAACAGCTTTTGCACCATGAAAAATAATTACAACACTAAACAGATGTTTTTCACAATCTTAAAATAAAATACAACAGTAAAAATAGCATGAATAAATGTTAAAATACTAAGTTCTGCGCCTTCAGCCTCACCAAGCATCTGCGATTCAGATGGTATATTGGAATCTGTTTCACCACAAGCCCCCTAGACTAATGGCCTGCAAGATACTAGCACTGATTTGTTTCTCATCTGGTGTTAACTACTGATGTGAAGTTTTCTTTTAAGATTACAATAGAGTCTTAACTGTCATAGTGACAAACTCTGATAGTGCAACAGAAATAGATGACACCACTACTTGTAAAAAAGGGTGAACTTCATAAAATGATGATTTTTTAAATAACAACTGCCATGACAATTGCACTAGACAAAGTCAAAATAATCAGGTCATGTTTATTTGCACTTTTGAGGCAAAAAACTAGAAATGCTAGCATAAAAAAAAAAACTAA
Organism: Artemia franciscana; assembly: GCF_032884065.1. Taxonomy (NCBI): domain Eukaryota; kingdom Metazoa; phylum Arthropoda; class Branchiopoda; order Anostraca; family Artemiidae; genus Artemia; species Artemia franciscana. Next base: position 10,676,021 of record NC_088882.1, read on the forward strand.
GACATAGGTGCTAAGTGGCAATTCAGTGCCCAAGCACCATCTCCAAGAAATATTATGTTTACCATTGGTAAAACACACATGAGCAATAGGACGTCTCTATTAGTTTTTATTGCTTTCTGGGTATTGTAGCATCTCTTTTCACCCAACAGGATATGAATTTAACTTTGAGCTCTTTAAATTTAGGAGGGGGTTTGTTTGTAATGGTCTAGATAAATTGAACAAGACATTTTTTCTGTATAAAGAACTGGTTTCTTTTAACTTTTTTTTTATCAAAAAAAAAACGTTTTCCCTTTTGGTCCTTGTTCAAAATATGTAGCCTGTGCTTTTGTAAGGTTTTGACCTATCAGTCAAAAGAAATAAACGTAGGAAAGGATTATAAATAAAACGAAAATTATACATATAAGTTAGACAAAGATTATAAATTACAAATATAAGAAAACATTTTTACTTGTCTTAAGTTTTTTGAGTCTTATAAGTTTTATTCCTTTCTATTTATTTAGATTTCATTTTATTTATAAAGAGACAGGTAGTTTAGTCTAAGAAATTAAAGAATCACTCTTTTAAAATATACTTGTTAAGCCTGATGCAAATTAATTGTAAGCAGTAACTTTTCAAGATTTATTAGGATTTCCAATAATTTATTGTGGACAACATTTCCATAGGCATTCGACCAGTCAAACAGAACAGCCATTGTGACATGTCTTTTTTTGAGAGAGTTACAAACATCAATTTCTAGCCGGGTAATGTTATCTAAAGAGCTATGTCCTTTTCTGAAACCTGTTTGTTCACTAGGAAAGAGATTGTTGACTTCAGAAAACCACTCAATTCTTGATAAGACAAGCCTTTCCAGAACTTTACTAAAGGAAGGTAATACTGATATAGGACGGTAAGACTTGAGATCATTAGATGAATAAGAAGGTTTTAAAGCTGGGAATACCTGAGCAATCTTCCAGGCATCTAGGAACTTTTGACTTGACCAAATAAGATTATAAAGACTTAAGAGGGGTGTATGAAACCACTTTGGGGACTCAAGAATCCACTTCATATAAATACCGTCATAACCTGGGGAAGACTTGATGTTAAGAGAATTAAGTGCTACACAAAATTCATCTTGGGAAAAAGGTTTCATCAGAGTACCCTTATAAGAACAGGTAAGAGGGAGATTACAAAAAGGAGGTCGGGTGGGATGAAAATCTGAGCAATCGTTTTTAAAAACATTGGTAAACAGATCTGCCTTCTTTTTATCTGATACCATTGGATATCCATCCTGAATGATATCATATCTACGGTCATCATTAGGCTGCTTTCCACTATTTAGTTGGCTAATGAAATTATGGACCTTTGAAATTGGGGTTCTAAAACTGATGCTTGAGCTGAAATTCAGCCATGTACTCTGTTTAGCTCTCCTACAAATTAGTTTCACCTTAGCACATGACTGCTTATAAAAGATTGCTGTTGACTGAGATGGGTGCTTTTAAAACATTTTACGAGCCTTTCTTTTTGCCAGAACTGCAACCCTACACTCATCATTCCACCAATTCTTGGGTCTTTTGGAGCCATTGTAAAAACGTACCCTAGTCATTGGAATTGCCGATTTAGCTGACTCCAGCAGGATTGATCTCAAATTAGACTCAATGGCATTAATATCATAATTAGGAGAAACAAAGGAAAAATCTACTTCATTTAATATCTCACGAAAAAGGGACCAATTACCTTTGGAGTTGATAAATGTAGGGACGTAGGGTTTGGGAGTGTAGCATAAATCTTGAAATGATGTAAGAATTGCACAATGATCAGATTGGAGAGACGACACCTTTACCATCTGAACTAAATCATAATATGAAGAAGGACCTAGAAGCAAATCTATAGTTGAGAAAGAGTTAGAAGAAATATTATACCTGGTCTGAAAGTCAAATGGAGTGAAAATCAAGGTGTCAGGAAAATTGGACAATATGTACTCTATTCCTCTTCCTGCTTTGTTTCTACCTGCTGATTGTTCCCAGAGAGGACTGTGGGCATTAAAATCACCAAAAATAAAGGTATTATTACCTGATAATTCTGTTTCCAAGATACTTTGGATGTCCTTACTCCCACATGGATTATAAAAGGATTTTATGGCAAGATGGTTACCATTAGCTAAGGTAATTAATATGCCTACAACATCTATTTCATCCCTGTAGATAGTTAAGGGTTGAGGGGAGTGTTGGATTGAATCATGAACAAAAATTGCCACACCCCCTCCCTTTCTATTAGTTGATCTATCCTTCCTGTAGCACTTGTACCCAGGCATTTTGATTTTCTTGTACTGATGAAGATTAGTCTCTTGTAGACAAATAATTCCATTCTCTTATCATTTGCACATTGGATAAGATCAGCAAGTTTATTTGAATTTAAAGAGACGCAATTCCATTGTAGGATCTGTAGCTTAGTTAACATAGGAAGGGTTGAATAGGTGACCTGCATGATATTTTGAGAGAATGGATGATAATTCTCTTCCTATTTCATTGAAAATAGAATTGGAAAAGTAGTATTCTGCAATTTCTTTTGTTATACTGGCTTTTTTATCTTCAGCCATATTTGATTGTAATATTAGGTCCACTGATGCAACATATTTAATTAAATTAGTAATATGAGGTCCAACTCTATCTTGCATAGTTATGGCTTGAGTAGAAATATTAGGAAAAGCTGCCACTCTTTCAGACCAAGATTTAGGCTTAGTTTTAGGATTGTTGAGGGATGGACTAGCTTCAGCCACCTTGGGATGCTCCTTAGCCAATGGAGGGTAAGAAGTCTCAGTAGGAGGTATGAGTGCCTGATTTGGGTGGTTCTTGTGGACCTGTAGCCAGGGTTTTTGAGGAAGGGCTAAATTCCCTTCTTTCGCCTCATTAACTCTTGGACCTGATGGTACTTTTGACCGCTTGGCCAGCTCCATTGCAGCTATTGGGAAAGGAACATTTTCTTGAAGAGCAATCTTTAAAACTTTAGCTCGTTGAACATATTTAGGACATGAATTGTGATCTGTTGATTGATGTCTACCATCACAGTTTGTACATTTAGGCACTTCAGTGCATCTACTTTCTGTAGACAAGGAGTGATTACCAAGGCAATTAGGGCACCCTGGCACAGAAGAAGAACAATACTTAGATGAGTGACCAAGCTTAAAACATTTTGAGCATTGAAGAGGTTTTTCTTGGTATATTTTATGAGCTTTTTGCTGACCAAAAAGGAATACAGAGTCAAATTGGGAACTAGCAGGTAAGATAAAGAGGAAACTCTTACTACTTCTTGTTCCCTTAGAATCTAGTTAGCCCATACGATGAACATCCAGAACCTCCAGCATTTCCCCCTTATTGTTCATAAGGACATCTTTCCAGTCGTCATTTGACAGTTCCAATGGTATGTTGTACAGTACTATTTTCTGAGAATTTTTCAGGGTTGGTTTCCACCATTCAGGTGTAACAGGGATATTGCCAATTTTATTTAGGCTAAGGGCTTTGTAGGCTTCATTTCTGTCTAGAAACATAACCATTAGTGAACCATCTCTGTTCACATTCACAGTGAAGCTGCATCTAAAAGTTTTGAAAAGATTCATTCTAATGTTAGTAATATTTTTGATAGAGAAGGATTGATCTTTTACTGTTGGAGCAAAAAGGATAATGGATTTGTCCTTTATCTCCACAGCTGGATTTGGGTTTGAGAGTCCCATTATTTCAGGAGGACTCATAGAAGGTTTTTTTCGTTTCGGTTTTCTGCCTACTGTCTGAAAATCCTCATTTAGCAGGTTTTCAGTTTCAGAGATTGGTGGCTCAGAGACAGTAATCATGGTTTCATTCAGGCTATCATCATTGGATATTGGAGATACAACAATAGGAATATCAGCTTCTGATAACCAATTAGATGCTTGGCCCCCTTCCCTGAGGGGGCTAGAAGTGTTAGGAAACATTGGGTTCAGGAAAGGGAAATTCCAGAAAACTCTAACCATGCAATAGATTTATATGAAAAGGCAAAATAATACTTCTCAAACAAAAGGAATAGCAAGAGCTTTAATTCCTTTCACTCAGAAAATAAATGAAATCAATAATATAAATTTTTCATCAATTGATTTCTTCTTTTCTTCTCTAATGTTGTTTTTGACTACTTAATATAAAATTTCAAAAATCACACATATTTTCATCAGTATTACAATGGAACACACTTTTCATGATGAAGACAAAATCCAAAGTAAGAAATATAACTTTTCTAGTGGAATTCCAGATTTTTAAGCCAGCGCAGGATAACCCTACCCTAAACTAAAAGCATTTCAACTTCTGAATTTAACATCTTGAACCAAAAGAAATAAGAAGAGGAAACATGATAAGCATAATTTTGAACAATTAATTTTTTGGACATCAATTACCTTTGGGACGTGTTTGATCATTCCATCATTTTTTTCTTAATTCTAGAATTATTAATTTAAAGGTCATTTGAGTATTTAATTGTAGCAACCCAGTGGTGCATCTAAGATGGGGGAGGGGGAGCCCCCCTCCCCCAAAAAAAACCCAAGACACTGGTGCTCAGTGTCAACACCTTGGAACTTCTGCCTATTTACTTGGAAATTTAGCTATTTACTTGGAAATTTAGCTTTATGTTGCCACATTTATTGGCACACTGGATAATTTTTTAACACAAATTTTATATACCCCTGCAAACTCACAACCCTAGCTGTACCCTGTAGCCACCTAGTTTCCATGCACTCTATGTAATCTCTTGGACTGCTACTCATCATAATAGCTGCAATTTTGTTTGTAATAAATCAATCCAATAATAGTTTTGCAACATAATAATGAAAATACAAATCTCATTAGAAGTTGTAATGCATTTTTTGGCCTGCAACTTGATGCTAGAATTCCTGTATGGTCTTTAATAGCTTGAAGCATGTGGATATGAGAAAGTCCTTAAGCCCTGATTCTTGGTCAAACAGAAAATTAGTGTTGTCTTAAAAATTTGAGTTCTTTTTCAGTGCTGGGAAATAACTCTGCAGCATGATTTTTGTCTCTACTTCTTAAAAAACTGGTTTTTGCTCTAAATCTAAAATTTCTAAAACCATTGATTGTGTTTCTTCTCTCCTATTCAAATAAGACAGTGGAGAATTACAAAAAAGACTAAAGTAATTTTTGGTTAGGGTGAATATACATTTGACATTTCTGGAAAACTGGGATGGAAGTGTCAGGGAGACAGGTAGCAGTCTACATTGCTAATGTAGACTGCTACGGGTCTCCCACTTTTCTGGTTATAAAGTTTGTGTTTCTTCTCTCCAATTCAAATTGTTTCTTCTCTCTATTTAAATAAGACAGTGGAGAATTACAAAAAAGACTAAAGTAATTTTTGGTTAGGTTAACTTACAGCCCTTACCCTGGGGACTATGGGGCATTAGGTAATCCTCAAAGACATAGTTATTAGATTTTTTTAACTATGCTGAACAAAATGGTCATCTCAAATTTTTTATCCACTGTCTTTGTGAAACATGAGCATGTGAGGGGACCTAGTTGCCCACCATTTTTTGGTCACTTAAAAAGAGCACTAGAACTTTTAATTTTTATTTGAACAAGCCCTCTTGTTATATTTTAGGACCACTGGGTTGATACAATCACCCCTGGGAAAAATAAACATGTATGTGTGACCTTTCTTCTAGCAAAATATTCCACATTTTTGCAGATAGGAGCTTGAAACCTCAGCAGAGGAGCTCTCTGATATGCTGAATCCAATGGTGTTTCCCCTTTTTTTGAAAACAGGGCAAATTTTCTCAGGCTTGCAACTTTTGATGAGTACGAATGAACTTGATGAAACTTATATATTTGAAATCATCATAAAAGTCTGATTCTTTTGATGTATTTATTAGTATCCAAATTCTGTTTTTTAGAGTTTTGGTTACTTTTGAACTGGGTTGCTCTTTACTTACAGTTTGTTGCTGCAGAATATTGACTTGCTGTGCTTGGAGCTCTGCTTATTAACGTGCATGCCCGTGCTTATAATTATTTGCTTGCTTATATATGTTTTTTTGTTGTAGGTGCTTGCTTGGGTTTCCATTAAACCATTAAACTAAACCAAAGATATTGCATGGTGTCAGAAGTAAAACAGTAAACATGGACAACACACCACATCCGTCCTTAGAGTGGTCATCAGTGAACCTAAAATCGGCCTGGAAAAGGTTCAGACAACACTGTGAATTAACGTTCTCTGGACCACTGGAAGGCAAATCCCGGGCTGTCCAGTGTTCATATCTATTGATATGGGTTGGTGATAAAGGAAGAGACATTTTCAGCACATGGACTCTAACAGATGCCAAGACAAACAGGGTTCAAACGTACCTTAATAAATTCGGAGCCCATGTTGTACCCATATCAAACCCCATAGTGACAAGATTTACTTTCCACAAGCAAGTCCAAGGTAATGAAAACATCCAACAATATGTGACTGACCTCAAGTTAATTGCTAATGACTGTGACTTTTGTACCAGCAGAGATTACCTGATAAGAGATCGTCTTGTCTTTGGAGTTAAGAGTGACAGGATTAGAGAGAAATTACTAAGTGAAGGAGGGACATTAACCCTTGCCAGAGCAATAGAGATTTGCTGTGCCATTGAATCTGTACAGGAAACCCAAGCGCAAATGACAGCTGCTAATAAGACTTCAGTGCCCATGATGAAACAAGAGATAGATGCACTGAAAAAAACAGTACAACAACAAGGAATGCTATTTCTGTGGTGGACCTTATACCAAGAATCATAACTGCCCAGCCAGGGGCAAAACATGTTCAAAATGCAACAAACTGAATCACTTCGCCAAAGTATGTAAAAGCAAAGGTGTGAATTACATAAGCCAACAAGAAGCAGAAACAAGTGCTGGTCAAGACCATTGCTGAGGGATGGCCCGATCATTGCCATGAATGCAACACTGCAATACTCAAGTTTTGGAATCACAGAGATGAACTAACATACATGGAGGGTGTGATTCTGAAGGGCAACAGAATCATAATCCCAGAAACATTGCAGAATGACATTTTAAACCAACTACATGCTTCCCATCTAGGAATGGTCAAAACCAAAGAACAAGCCAGGATGGTAGTGTTCTGGCCAAACATTACAAAAGATATTGAGAACATGATTGGCAGCTGCAGTACTTGTTGTACTATGGCACAAAACCAAATCAAAGAGAGTATGATGACATCTCAAATCCCCACGCATCCATATGAACATGTTGGAATGGATATCTTCAAATTCATGGGAGTTCAGTATTTAGTCACTGCTGACTATTACAGCAGGTTCATAGAAGTTGATAAGCTATTGACCACAACCAAAGATGAGCATTGACCACAAAACATCAAGCCCAAACTATCCACAGTCAAATGGATTTAGCAAAAAAACAGTACAGACAGCAAAAAGGATTATGTCCAAAGCCATAGAACACCAGTCTGATCCATACTTAGCCATGCTGGAGTACCGTAACACACCAGTCAATGGGCTAGCCTCACCAGCACAGTTGCTGATGAGCCAACAACTCAGATCTGTCTTACCTGTTCTCCCCAGACACTTAAATTCCAAGGTCATCCCACCCTCATCTTTCCAACAAGCCAGAGAAAGACAACAGAAACTACAAACAGAGTCATATAACAGACACTCAAAGGACCTAAAACCGCTGCTCAAGGATCACACTATGTGGGTGAAGCTTGACCACAATGCTAGGTGGCAGAAAGCACTGATACTGGAAAAATATGAATATGCACCACGATCCTACATTCTTCAAACAGAGAGTGGAAAGGTCCACAGACAGAACAGGCAACAGATCAGAGAGAGAAACCAAAGTATGTCCACCAAGCTGCATTTTGAAGCAATGTCCCCAGAACCTGGAGATCAACCCAATGTATCTCCTCAAGCCCAAATAGGAATTGAACATCCACATAGCATCCCATCAAGTCCCACAAATTTCCCGACACCACTTTGTGCTACAGCTACACCCACCAAAAGATTTGCTACCCCACCAGCAGATGCTGCCACTGCAGTCTCCTTCCCAATCCCCTTCACACCTAACCCAATGACCAAGACAGCCCCTACATGGCACCATGTGTTCTGGGCAAATTACAAAGCCACCCACCAGGCTCAACCTTTGATGTAATAAACAAAAGAAGGAGGATGCAGAATATTGACTTGCTGTGCTTGAAGCTCTGCTTATTAACATGCATGCCCATGCTTATAATTATTTGCTTGCTTATATATGTTTTTATTGGGTTTCCATTAAACCATTAAACTAAACAGAAGATATTGCAGTTGCCATGAACTGTTTGGTAAAGCTCCCAGAAAACAGAACAAACATTCTTCACTTCCTAATTTTTGCCATGCCAGCCTATTTATTGGCACCTTTTTGTACTGTACCCAAAAACAGAAAAATGGAGTGGCAGTAGTAGCTTGCACAACCCAGTTTTCTACCCTATCTATCCACAGAATGGAGATGCAGCTTTATATTCCACTGTCTAATTTGGAATATTATAGGGTACCTATTTTTAGAAATTTGAATTTGCTGTTACTTGTTGTCTCTTTTATACTTTTTCCAAAACATAAAAATAGCTTTTAGGAGCAGATTCCATTTTAAGCCCTTAATGGGTCACTAAAAGGTAACTTATTATAGTTTTTAGACTGCAATGTAGGGTCAAAAATTAGTCAGAAACTAAGTAGACATAAAAAGGAGCTTTTAAATGATCCCTTAAAAACTCTATGGTGTTTCAGTGCCCTGGTAGAAAAAAGAACTAGCCTATATAAGAAAAAGACATGGAAAAACATGATTTGTCCTGTTGCTCAAGATGGGAACTGTAGTCTCCTGTTTAGGGTTTTCAACAATGGTGAATATTTGTTTTGCTATCATGCCATTTTCAAGGGGTTTTAAGCAATTTTTAAAAAGTCCTGCCAATTTATTTTTAAAATAACATTTTATTATTAAAATTAATCAGTAAATATATGACAGTTCATATTATTGACTTATCAATAAAGTGAACACACCACTTAAGTGAACAACCAATAAGTCATACTTTGATTGAATACTTGTCATTTTTAAGAGCTCAAAAAGTGCTTAAATTTGAACTTGCAACAGTGGTGATTATCATATTTGTAAAGAGCATAAAAAATGCATCAAGTTATATGTTCACTTTATAGGTAAGTTAATAGCCTAATATGAACCATCATATATTTAGAGATTAATCTAAGTAATATTGATTAGGCTACCAATCCTGAATCAACTGCAAACAGAAATTTTATCTTACAAGACAGTTTTTTTTAGCAATACATTTTTGAATTTTGGTTACTCTTGGCTGTTTTAAGCCCCTTTAAATGCTGAAGAAAGAATTCACTCAAGAAACAATTTATAAAGAGAATAGAAAAGAGCATTAATTGGTGTATTCACTTCCTTCAAGCTACATTAAGTGAAAAAGTGGGCAATAAATTTACTGCCTAAGTAAATATTTTTGAATGTTTTGAAGTAGCCTAGCCTAGGCCTAGTTTCCATGTTGTACCCTTAAGTATTTAGCCTCGACTGGAGCCAAAATTTACTCTATTGATTTTGGATGAAAACTATATAACATAATTTACTGCTCACAGCAATTTCCTAAATAAGGCAGTCTCAATTTCTGCATCACAGTTGGTTGGCCAAAATGTTTATTCCAGGTCAGGGCTTCTTTTCTTTGCCTGACATTAATAGTCTGAAAAATTGCACGGTTTAAGCCGAATATCTTGTTCTTGCCATTCATGATGAAATTTCTCATACAATTTTATTTTCTATGCTAAGAGTGCTGTTGATGAATCATTTCCCTAGAAAACAAAATCTTTTCTTCAATTTATGGTAAACAATTTTAAATTTGAACATGCGTTTTGTGCCCCTTCTTAATCCCTTGATATTTACACTGAAGTTTGACTTTACCCCAATTCTTTAAGAAAGACTAAGGAAACACTAGGGCTGTTGAATCGAAAATAAAAGCTTCCTTAAAGCCCTAATAAAATCTTAAGCATAATGAGCATGAAATTGAGGAGGGATATCTCTTTTCATATACGGAATAATTGCTGCCTCTTCTTAGGCTTTAATATTGCTCCTTTTTAAGTTGAAGAACCTTGTTTTTCTGTCTAATCGCCACAAAAAGGCCTTTCGCTTTATTTTTGGTGTTGTTAGCAAAATTTATTTATTAGAGTTTTGGTTCATATTAAGCCGAATCACTCCTTACTTACAGTTCATTACCACGAGCTTTTTTTACACTTAAAATCATAATTTTAAAGTTTGGATCTAGATCTGCAGTGATTATCGTAAAAACTATTTGTCCCACCTCAAACCCACGCTCGTTACGCTAAAGTGTATTTGCGCCTTAAAAAGGCTTTTTATTCCACTTCAACGGCCTTTGTGCTTCAGCGATCGTTCTTGAAAAATTGGGGCAAAAAGTCAAACCTTAGCGTAAAGAGCAAAGGGTTCAGAAGGGTGAAGCCCCCTACATACAATGTTGCTCTATGGTTTCAGTTGACTTGTTTTTTTTATATTTAATTCGTGATTGTTTCCAAATCACGCCCAGGCCTAAACAAAAATAATGTGGGCTACCGGCACTATTACCCCAATTTCTTGGTGTTAAAACTTGCTAGTCCTTCCTCTCAATGTTGTTTCCTAGCTAGGCTCATGATCCCTCTCCTCAATTTCACCTCTTTGCCATTAGGCATGCGAATGCAGTATTCTATGCTACCTAAAAAAATATTGTCATAATGGCACTAATGCAGTTTGCACATATGGCACAAAGTCATCCAATAAAAATTTGAGGTAGCCGCTTAGGCTCAGCATAGTTGGAAGGTATGGTAACTATGCCACTGGAGATGATTCACTCCCCCTAGCCCTTTGAGGCAAGCTGTAGCAGCCTCTTGCCATTTGAGCATCTATCTCCGATGGTGTGGCTTCCGATCACTCCTTCGGTGTTTGCTCCTGGCTTACCCAACAGTTGCGTTAAAGTCACCAGTGACAAATAGTATGTCGTATCCTGTGACATATTCGAGTATTCTCTGCAGCTGAAAGCAGAACACATCTTTGGCATCATCAGTGTTATCTCTGATAGGCGCGTAGACGGACAATATAGTCACGTCACTAATCCGGCCTGTCAGTTTCAGGGTCGAGGTTCTTGCGGACACTGATTGCCAAGAGATGACAGATGATGCAGCAATTGGGCCCAGGAGGAATCCAACTCCGTGGAGACCACTCCCAGCAGTCGTTCCCAAGTTGTGTCATCGTCGAATTCAATTGTGTTGAATCATCGAGGTCCACTGATTTCACCAGTATGTCGTTCAATCTAGTTTCAGGAAACCAACATATATTGAGACCATACTTTTTCTTTTCCTTAACAAGGAGCATCTGAGTTGACTCGGCCGTGCAACTTCTTACATTCCAAGAACCAACTTTAGGCTTCTTGGTGGGGATGATTAGCCTACTTCTCGAATCAGGCATCATCCGAAACTGATCCGCTTCGGCTACCGTGAACGCAGTAGTATTGATCGTTATATCTGAATCTTCTATATCCATTAGTGTTTCATAGGAATTTTCTTGACCAGTAGCTCCCCAAACTTCTGGCACCTTGTTGCGTTAGCCGTTCTGCCGGTCGGGCTAGGCAGCCAGCAGAACTTTACACCACTCGACCACGATGAGGTGTAACTTAGGGCTCTCCTCTAGCCCCATTAGAGACAGGAGCGTGAATCCTAGCTAGGAGATCCCAACCTTAGCTTGGAGCACCTTAGCTTATCAAGCTGTATTTCTCCTTAGGAGAACTAGACTTACCATCTATCAGATAGTAAGGATAAGTAAATAATATGAATAAATTAATATAATAACAAGTAATCCTTCTTTGAATATACAACGTTGAGTGGTTCCAAAACGATGTGCCTACACTTCTCCAGCCCCTAAGTGCCAAGTCGTTTGGGTATGGACCTAATGATCTGCAAACCATACAGGAATACAGTTGCAAACCATGAAACTGGATGATCTCCATTCCCTTTTGGATAATAATACTTGACAAATCTAAAAAAACAAAAGCATCACATTTACAAAAATAATGAATTTCATAGAACTAACCATATATAAGGCACAAAACCGTGATTGAAAAAAATGCCCGATTAGAATATGGACCCATTATGATTTAAATTGTAACATGCTAGTAACTGAATTAGAAAACGCCACTTTATTGTGGAACAGTTTTTGGCTAAAGCAAATATCTAAGTTAACATTAATCAGCACGCAACAAGTTCCAAGAGCAAAATCGGTTTCACAAAGAGCTCCATAAACAAAATCAGTTTCATGAGGAAAAAAATCAATATACCAGTTTAACGAAGCAAAAAATCAACGTGCAACTATCTTCACGAACAAAAAACGACACGCAACAACTCCCACGAACAAATCAGAACGCAAAAAGATCTATAAACAAAATCAGTTTTTCGAGGGAAAAAAATCAATGTATAAGTTTCACGAAAAAAAATCAATATGCAACAAGTCTCACAAAGAAAAATTAACGCGCGGCGAGTTCTACGAACAAAATCAGCACGCAACAAGCTCCATGAAAAAAATTACCGTCATCGAGGAAAAAAATCAATGTACAAGTTTCACGAAGAGAAAAGTGAGTATACAACAAGTTTCACGAACAAAAGTCATCACGCAATAAGTTCCTAGAACCAAGAAAACTTCACTAGGAGAAAAATCAGTGCGTAAGTTTCACGAAGAAAAAAAAACAACATTCAACGGGCTTCAAGAACATCAGCACGCAACAAGTTCAACTAAAAATAATGGTAATGTTTTAGTTTATAAATCTATTTTAGAGGGGAAAATGTTTATTTTACAGGGAAATTCGTTGGATAATGGGCCCTAGAAGGATGTCATCGGGAGTGGTACATTGGGCTATGCTGGCCTCAAATGCTAGGAGTTATCAGAAGAAACACTACTGGAGATATTTTTTAAGTTTATACGATTGATTCTTCTGTAAACGAATATTTTTGCCAAAATATGCTCAAAAAAATGCCAAATATGTGGTAATGCTTGCTAGAGGATGTAGTATGTCAGTCATTGAGCGTCAGAGGTTGGGAATTGTCATGGAAAATTGATATCTAGCAATGAAATGTCAAGTTTCTGTGGTTCAAGTTAAAAACAATGGTCATTTTGAGTTTATAAAGTTATTTTTATTTTAAAAAGGTTGAAAATCCTAAGGCTTGATAATGTGCACCAGATGGGCTTGAAAAATTGTGTACAGTTGTATATAATAGAGCTTCAGCTATTATGGAGAAGCATCGGTGGTTCTTTTTGTGGGTTGAGGGAGGAGTGTGCCGTAAGTGTCAAAAAGTTTGTTTCTAATTCTTGGTGGGTCTTTAGATGAACGTAGTCAAATTTTCAAGCATCGCCACTTAGAACACTAGTTAATGGTACTTTGAGCGTTTGCTTAATTGTTTGGATTAAACACGTGCTCCGTAAGTTATAGGTCCTTTCAAACTTCCAACATGATTCATGTTGCTGTATCAAGGGATTTGCAATCAAGTAGAGGAAAGGTCATGTTTGACTATCAATTGTCTGATCCTCATCCCATAGCCTGTTAAATCACATTACCATCTTTCGGTCATCATAGTACATCTCTTGGTTCTTCAGAACCCCTACATCGTCATGACTAGTCGAAAGTCGATCAAGCACTTTTTACTGTGTCGATATATTTTATTCTGGAGAAAATAAGCAACCTTTCTATCACCTTTTCCGGTTGCTTGAAAAAGAGAATCGAATCTTTCTAGATATGCGCTGGCGCTGAAATTTGCCGCCCCCTCTGGGATTGGTTGCAGGCCCCCATGTTAGAATTGCTTGTTAGGGGGTGGGTCAGCCATTGCGTATCACAGACTGGGAACTGGTAGAAAATAATGCCAAGAAAAAATGAACAAAATATAGAATGAAGTTACATGTCTTGTGCCCCCCCCCATTTTCCTATATGTTGAGCAAACTTAGATCATGTTCTAAGAAAACACCTCTAAACATTCTCTAAGAAGAAGTATTTTACTGAGTTTTGAAGAAATTTATATCATTCTCTAAGAAAATATCTTTATAAATTCTCGATAAAGGACCCTCTGAATCTTATCACTTATCACTAAGGATCTTATCACTAAGAAGCGTAGAATTGCTTTGCCTTGGCTTATAATACCCTTCTAAAGTATTACTTAGCAGGCAGGTGCAGTTCAAATATAACCAAACTCTGGTAATCGATTTTCCCCTCGGCGTCTGAATTATTGTTGTCATAGGAAACACGTAATCAATAGCTTAATCATTCTAGGAAGTGGGAGATGAAAATTCCCCGCGTGCGGTATAGGTTATTTCGTAAAATCTTTTTCCTGAATGATAATGTTAGAAATAGATTGCTGGTCTAGCTGTCTAAATTGCAGTTCCATTGGATGGAAATGACCCTTTCGAATCCGAATGGGTGCAAAAATATAAACGTTCCCTGAGAAAAAAAAACGCCTTAAAAGAAAAATGGAATCTCAAAAAAAAATAAACGCCATGAAAGAAAAGGGAATCTTGAAGAAAAAAACGCCTTGAAAGAAAAAAAAACACCTTGAAAGAAAAAGAAATCCAGAAAAAAACTTCTTAAGGTATTATGTAACACCGATGTGTGTCCCGTCATACGTAACATTCCATGTCTGCGCTGTCACTACGTTACACCCATGTGTGCTCCCTGTCCTTACGCAACACTCACGGGTAAGATTGCGTCACATCGCACGTGTGCGCCGTCATTACGTAACACCCCATGTGTGCATTGCTAATACTTGTAATCTCACGTGTGTGCCGCTATTAACTAACAACCACATGTTTGCTGTCATTACGTAAAACCCACGTGTGTGCCTTGCTCAGTCACAAGCGGGGTTTACCCACGAGTCCCTGAATTCTAGCATGTCATGCGAGACTGCGTCACTCGCAATAAATCCATGGAGTCACGTCTGATTGTGTCACCCTTAACTCTAATTACGTAATATTCACCTGCTGGCTGTCATGGAATGACGGGATAGGCCTCTCATGGGAAGGATGGGATAAGGGTGTGTTTAAAAGCAGAGCAGTCGGGAAATCTATGGATAGGGCTGTTGTGGAAAGCAGGGCTCCCGTGGGATAGAAGGATAAGGCTCCTATGGAATCCAGGGATAGGGATCCCATTGAAACTGGAACCCTATCAGTACTAAGTAGCCAACGTCTGAAATTTTTCTAGGCCGAGTCTCTAACTCTGAAATTATATCAGAAGCGTCTACAATATTCACATGAAAATAGTTTTTGTCCAAAATTGAATGAAAAGAAATTCCAAAATACAATTAATATTTCTGATCCTATTTCAATACTGTTATCAAGGATAAAGAAAAGACTTGAATATAAGGACATAGAAAATAGAAATTATATTTTTCTTCATTTGCAACAATTTTTGCATAAGCAATCAGGATTTTCCTATTTTAATAATTACTACTGGATTCAATAGAATAGATTCTTATGCTAATATTGATAATATTTAGAAAAAGAACAGTCTCAGCCAAAGGAGTATCCAGGACTTTTTATGGGGGGATGGTAAAAATTTGTCTGTTAAAGGCATCTGAAGTTGGTTTAAATGCATTTGTACTACTTATTTACAAGCAGGGAAAACATTTAAGGGGGGGTCCAACCCCACAACCCCTTTTTTCCCGGATATAGCGTTGGCTTGACTCTTTTTAACTTTTTCTTTATTGTAGGTTTTCAATAGCCGTTTTTGCAACGGATCTTGATTGAAATTTGTATTCTTTCTGCCTTTAATTTCAAGCCTTTCGTACATATTTGAACACCCACATAAAAGAAGCCTAAATTGAAATAAGATTGTTTTTATTTGATCTGGGTTCAAGTTTGAAAATATCCTGCTGTTAAAATTTACCTTAAAGTTCTGCAAAAATTCAATGAGTCCTACATTTTGCATAAGACCAAAATAAATCTCTACGGCCTATATGTTTTTAGTCATAATAGCTTAAGCAAAGAATAAACAAAACACAAATCTGTCATACAGATACCCGCATTAATTCAAGGTATTTTCCCGCTATGTTTATTTTAGTGCCTGAGAACGCAGATATTGATGAACGAAAAATATTTTAGCCCATTTCCATGGAAACTGAAATTAGGATGAAATAGCCTTTTGTTACAAAAGGCTATGAGACGTGACTTTTAGTTTAGGAGACAGATATGCCCTTTATGTAGCTGACCCCGCTAGCCTATGAAGGACAAGGCACTTGTATGTGAGTTTATTTCAAGGGATGACATTGGGTGATCTTTTGAGGAGGGGGTGCACCACTTAAGAAAATTTAAAAAATAAGTGACTCTTATGAAAAATATAAAATATTCTTCGACAAACTGTAAGAACCTTGAGATTTTAGAAAGGCTTAAAAGCACTAACGCCCCCAGGGTATGTGCTTTTGGATATAAATTTTTCTTAAAACTTATTTGTATGCTTCTTTTACTTAATATTTAACTTATTCAAGTTATTAATTTCTCTAATTTTTTGTTCATGAGACATGCTATTAGTTTTGCACCCCATAAATCTAGCCCCGGTAAGGTCACGAGAATCAAAGCATGCTCACTATGCAGGATATTATTCGATATGTGGGTGAAATTTTTAGCAGTGAGGGGGAAATCACTTCAAAAAAAAAATTATTATAGGAAAAACTATAATGACTCTTGAATTGAATTGACTTGAAGTGTTCAAAGGACCGACGGTCCCAGTTTAAGGTCCCAGTGTAGGGATTGGGCTTTTTTCAAAAGCTTTTCTGTCTTTCTTTTTGTTAAAATCATAGATATTCTAATGTTTATTATGAGTCTGGGAGAATATTTACCGTCTGTGCCAGATAGGTGCGGTCGAACTTAATTCGATGGGGTCAGTAATATTTAGAGGCAGTACTACTTCAGAAAAATCTAAAAAAACAAACAGATTAAACTCATGGAGACTGCAATAAATTGTAGGACAAATTGTAAAACTTAACATTTTGGGGAGTTGAAATCTTCAAAGGCTCCCAGCTCCAATGCTCTCAGAAGACCCTCTTGGTGGAGCAATATTTAAATGTATTTTCTGCTCCTTTAGTCCTTTTTGATCAAATCAACTAATATTTAAATCTTGATTCAAGGAAAAGCTTTTTCTAATAAAAAAAAAACTGACTGGTTATCAAAACTGACTGGTAAGGAGCTACCCGGCGCAATAGTTAAAAAAACTCGAAAAATAGAATTTTTATACCAATAGTTTCATCAAAAGGATCGCATTTTAATGCTCAATAAGTTTCATCAAGATTCGTTTTACTCATCAAAAGTTACAAGCCTGAGGAAATTTGCCTCATTTTTGAAAATAGCGGGAAACACCACCTAAAGGTCATACAATCTTAACGAAAATCACACCATCAGATTCAGCGTAATAGAGAACCTTATTATAGAAGTTTCAAGCTCCTATCTATAAAAATATGGAATTTCGCATTTTTTGCCAGAATACAGATCACGGATGCGTGTTGATTTGTTTGTTTCTTTTTTTTGTTTTTTTTTTCCAGGGGTGATCGTATCGACCCAGTGGTCCTAGAATCTTGCGAGAGGGCTCGTTCTAACGGACATGAAAAGTTATAGTGCCCTTTTTAAGTGACCAAAAAAATTGGAGGGCACCTAGGCCCCCTCCCACGCCAATTATTTTCCCAAAGTCCCTGGATCAAAATTCTGAGATAGCCATTTTATTCACCGTAGTCGAAAAACCTCATAAATATGTCTTTGGGGACGACTTACTCCCCCACAGTCCCCGTTGGAGGGGCTACAAGCTACAAACTTTGACCAGTGCTTACATATAGTAATGGTTATTTGGAAGTGTACAGACGTTTTCAGGGGGATTTTTAGGTTGGGGGGGTTGAGAAGAGGGAGATATGTTGGGGGTACTTTCCTTGGAGGAATTTGTCGTGGGGGGAAGAAAATTTTCATGAAGGGAGCGCAGGATATTCTAGCATTATTAAAAAAAAAAAACAATGAAAAAATAAATATGAAAATTTCAGTTGAAAAATAATTTTTCAGCTGAAAGTAAGGAGAAGTATTAAAACTCAAAACGAACAGAAATTATTACGCATATGATGGGCTCACCTCCTCCTAATACCCCGCTCTTTACGGTAAAGTATTTTTAGTAATTTCAACTATTTATTCTACGGCTCTTGTGATTCAGGTGTTATTCTTAAGGAATTGGGTCAAAATTTAAGCTTTAGTGTAAAGAGCGAGGTAGTGACGAGGGGGTGAACCCCCTCGTATACGTAATAAAAATATGAGAACACAAAAGTTCGTTATGTAAGCTAATTTGTAAGTTACGTATATCTTTTACTAATAAAAACATTCGTAAAAAATTTAAAGTTCTACTTGCCTTTTTAAGTAACCAAGAAATCGGAGGGCAACTAGGCCTCCTCCCCCGCTCTATTTTCTCAAAATCATTCGATCAAAACTCTGCGACAGCCATTTAGCCAAAAAAATAAATATGCAAATTTCGTTTTAATTACTCATCTGTGGAGGGCCAAAATCAAAACATGCATTGATTCAAAAACGTTCAGAAATTAAATAAAAAAACAAGTTTTTTTTAACTGAAAGTAAGGAGCGACATTAAAACTAAAAACGAACAGAAATTACTTCGTATATGAAAGGGGCTGCTTCCTCATCAACGCCCCACTCTTTACGCTAAAGTTTTTTACTTTTTAAAAAGTAGAATTGAAAGAGTCAAACTTTAGCGTATTTTTCATCAAGATTAGTCTTACCCGTCAAAAGTTACGAGCCTGAGAAAATTTGCCTCATTTTAAAAAATAGGGAGAAATACCCCCTAAAAGTCATACGACCTTAACGAAAATCACACCATCAGATTCAGCGTATCAGAGAACCTCATTGTAGAATTTTCAAGCCCCTATCTACAAAAATTTGGAATTTCGCATTTTTTGCCAGAAGACAAATCACGGATGCGTGTTTATTTGTTTTTTTGTTGTTTTTTTTTCCCAGGGGTGATCGCATCGACTCAGTGGTCCTAGAATGTCGCAAAAGGGCTCATTCTAACGGAAATTAAAAGTTCTAGTTCCCTTTTTGAGTGACCAAAAAAATTGGAGGGCACCTAGGCCCCCCCACGCTCATTTTTCCCCAAAGTCACCGGATCAAAATTCTGAGATAGCCATTTTATTCATCATAGTCGAAAAACCTAATAACTATGTCTTCGGGGACGACTTACTCCCCTGCAGTCCCCGTCGGAGGGGCTGCAATTTACAAACTTTGACCTGTGTTTACATATAGTAATGGTTACTGGGATGTGCAGACGTTTTCAGGGGGATTTTTTGGTTTGGGGGGGGGGAGAATTGAGTGGGGTTACGTGGGAGGATCTTTCCATGGAGGAACCTCTCAAGGGGGAAGAGACTTTCAATGGAGGGGGTGCAGGATTTTCTAGCATTATTTAAAAAAATGCAAAAATAAATATGAAAAGTTTTTTACTGAAAGTGAGGAGCAGCATTAAAACTTAAAACGAATAGAAATTATTACGCATTTGAGGGGTCTACCTCCTCGTAATACCTCGCTCTTTACGCTAAAGTATTTTTAGTAATTTCAACTATTTATTCTTCGACCTTTGTGATTCAGGGGTCATTCTTAAGGAATTGGGACAAAATTTAAGCTTTAGTGTAAAGAGCGAGATATCGACGAGGGGTGAGCCCCCTCATATACGTAGTAAAAACATACGAATATAGAAGTTCGCTACGTAAGTTTATTCGTAAGTTACTTATATTTTTTACTTATGAAAACGTTCATAAAAAATTAAAAGTTATAATTGCCTTTTTAAGTAATCAGAAAATTGCAGGGCAACTAGGCCTCCTCTCTCGCTCCTTTTTTCTCCAAATCTTCCGATTAAAACTATGAAAAAGCCATTTAGCCAAAAAAAATTAATATGCAAATTTCGTTTTAATTATTTATGCGCGGAGAGCCAAGATCAAAAAATGCATTAATTCAAAAACGTCCTGGAATTAAACAAAAAAAAAGTTTTTTAAATGAAAGTAAGGAGCGACATTAAAACTTAAAACGAACAGAAATTGCTCCGTGTATCACATATAGTTACACATATAGCATTCATTCAGCGAACATTTTAGAGTTTCGGTTACTATTGAGCCTGGTCACTCCTTGCTACAGTTCGTTACCACGAACTGTTTGAAAATGAAGAATTTTGTATTTTTTGTTAGAAAGCAGATCACGGATGCGTGTTTATTTGTTTTTTTTGTTGTTGTTTTTTTTTCAGGGGTGATCGTATCGACCCAGTGGTCCTAGAATGTTGCGAGAGGGTTCATTCTTACGGAAATGAAAAGTTCTAGTGCCCTTTTTAAGCGACCAAAAAAATCGGAGGGCACCTAGGCCCCCGTCGCACGTTAATTATTTTCGACAAAGTCACCGGATCAAAATTCTGAGACAGCCATTTTATTCAGCGTAGTCGAAAATCCTTACAACTATGCCTTTTGGGATGACATACTCCCCCACAGTCCCCATGGGAGGGGCTACAAGTTACTAACACTGACCAGTGCTTACATATAGTAATGGTTATTGGGAAGTGTACAGACGTTTTCTGGGGCGTTTTCATTTGGTTGGGGGCAGGGGTTGAGAAGAGGGGAATATGTTGGGGGAACTTTTCATGGAGGAATTTTTCATGGGGGAAGAAAATTTCCATGAAGGGAGCGCAGGATTTTCTAGCATTATTTAAAAAAAAAACAATGAAAAGATAAATATGACAAAGTTTTTCAACTGAAAGGAACAGAATATTCCTGTTATTATTTTCCTGTGAATATTAATTCCTGTAAATATTCCATAATAATTTTTGTTAAAAGGAACAGAAATTATTACGCATATGAGGGGTTCACCTCCTCCTAATACCTCGCTCTTTACGCTAAAGTATTTTTAGAAATTTCAACTATTTATTCTACGGCTTTTGTTACTCAGGGGTCATTCTTAAGAAATTGGAACAAAATTTAAGCTTTAGCGTGAAGAGTGAGGTACTGACGAGGGGGTGAACCCCCTCATATATGTGATAGAAATATGAGAATACAGAAGTTTCTTTACGTAAGCTAATTTGTAAGTTGCGTAAATCTTTAACTAATAAAATTTATTTTTACTAATAATTTTACTCATAAAAACATTCATAAAAAATTAAAAATTCTAGTTGCCTTTTTAAGTAACCAAAAAATCGGAGGGCAACTAGACCTCCATCCCCGCTTCTTTTTTTTCCTCAAAATCATTCGATCAAAACTATGAGAAAACCATTTAGCCAAAAGAAAATAAATAGGCAAATTTCGTTTTAATTATTCATCTGCGGAGAGCATAAATCAAAACATGCATTGATTCAAAAACGTTCAGAAATTAAATTAAATAAAAACAAATGTTTTTTAACTTAAAGTAAGGAGTGACATTAAAACATAAAACGAACAGAAATTACTTCAAAAATGAAAGGGGCTGCTTCCTCATCAACACCCCGCTCTTCACGCTAAAGTCCGACTCTTTCTCTTAACTCTATTTTTAAAACAGTAAAAAGCTTTAGCGTAAAGAGCTGGGCGTTCACGAGGAAGCAGTCCCTTTCATATACGAAGTTATTTCTGTTCGTTTTAAGTTTTAATGTCACTCCTTACTTTCAGTTATTTTTTTTTCAATTTAATTCGAAAGAAAATTTTGGTTTTCTGAGAATCCTCGAATAAAGATTTCAACTAAGTTTGGCGTTTAGTTTCGAATTAATCAACTGAGGTATTTTAATTAGCCTATCCCTAGGAAAAAAAGTGGAAAAACAATAAATTTTCAAATGCACTCTGTGCATGCCGTCACAGTTTCATATACATGGGCATTTTGTACTTGAGAATGATAGTGCTCTTTTGCTCATTTTCTCTTCTCCCTTGGTCGGTAACCAAGCTTTGCAAGACCCAGCCTTTGCATATATTACTATCTCTCCAAAGGAAGCTGTCTATCAAAACCTCTCACAAGACTTGATAATTGGTACTATTTGAAGTTTTGACAATCGACGGTCTCTAGAGAATTAAAAGACAGAAGACTAACCTAACTTCAGTTTTGAAGCTCGATATTTTCAAGTTCACTTAATCACGGCCTTAAACCGGATTTACTCTCACAAAGTTTTGATAAAACAAGAATGCATTCGAGGTAAATACTCCTACTTTGCGTCGGACCATTCATTTAGTGTTCAGCGAGGTTAATTTGCTGTCGAAATTTTTTTGGATAGATTCAGATGTCAATATTACGCAAAATAAGTAATTAAAGGAGTTTTATGTGGTAGTATATTTCTACAGTCTATTTTTTCTTGGAGTTCAATTACTATTTTGCATAATGGGAGGAAAGAGGAAGAAAGAAAAATCTGACGAGTTTTTTCTCACATCCAGTCCTATGGAAGGAATCTCATTGAAATCACTAGCTGATAGTTTGAGTCTAGTTTTACAGACTGTTAAAGAAAATTCAACTACTTTAAATGAGCTGAATGTTAATTTTAAGGGATTAGATCAAAGGATTTCTAAGATCGAAGAATCTGTATTGAAATCGAAATTGGAGGTGGAAGGCATTAAGCCTAAAGTGATCAGCCTTGAGGTAGAAACCAATGATTTGAAGAACCACATTTCTGTGCTGATTGATGAAAATTCTTTACTGAAGTCGCAATTATCTAGCCTAAGGCATACAATGATGAAGCTGGAAAGTAAAGAAACTGATAAAAATATTCTAGCATGGAACGTGACAGCGATTGATACTGTAAACGCTAAGGCAATTTTCGATAGTATAATTTCGTCATGCCTTGGAATCCATGAGGTACCCAAATACACGATAGCTGATGTTAAGCCTGAAAAAAGCTGATAAAGGTTATCATGGAGCCCAGGGAGCTGAAAGTGGCAGTTCTAAAACAGGTTCGAAATTTTCGTGAAAATCTATCATGGACAATCAGAATGTTTTTTTATCCGATGATTTTCCGCCGTCTGTTTGAGAAGTTAAAAACTTTTAGCTATCCGAACCAGTATTCGTGAAAAAACAGGTTTTGAAACTTGGATTGCGAGATCCATACCACCATCTCTATGCACGTCGCCTTAAGGAAGGGCCAGTGGAGATGTTTTTGTTTGATGATATCCCACCAGATATTAGTAGCCTGATTCAAACGCAACGACTGCGAAGGCAAGGAAATGGCCGGGGCAATTCTATGGACTGGATTACATTACTGAATATTTTTCTCTTTTTTTGTTTGGGAGTTTCTGGAAGCCCGGACACTTTTTGTGTTTTGATAAGAAAAAAGTAGGCTATTGCTTGAATTATTTGTTGAGTTAGTTTGGCCCGATGCAATAAAAATAGTAATAGTGACTCATATAATGGTATCTTCTGCTACAACAAATATTGTGTCTTTTTTATTGTATTGCTATTTGTTTTGTTTTTTTGCACCAACAGTGTAGTATTAGAACAAACCCATGTACTGTGAGTTTTAGTGCTTTTATTTTTCAATGGGAGAGGCATGGGGGAGGAGTAATCCTTCGCGTGAAGTCAATGTATGATAATGGTTTGTGTGATATTATTATTATGTTTATGAATGAATGGTTTATATTACCAGTGCTGATTGTTTGTTTCTTTCTTAGTTTTCCTTGTTTCTTTTTTATTCTCTTTCCCTGTTTTTTCTTATTTATTCTTACCTTGATTTTATTATCATTATTTATCCATATCTTGATTATATTATTTTTTACTCTTCTTTCCTTATATTTTTTCCTTATACCTGTGGTCTGGTGGGCTTGGTCGTGGGGCGGAACTGCCATCCACCATGAGTAGTGGCCAGGCTGGTATCAACTCTTTGGGGGATCGTTTACTTGATTTACAAAGTAATCCTTTAGGTATTGAAAATATTATTAGCAATTCAATTGGAAGTAGAAATCAGATGAATATTGATTCTAATTCGGCTTTTAAAAGTAAGTATGTTTCGCAATTAAATGGTTCTGCCTCCTCTAAACGAGATGATATTTTCTCTGTGTTTCATTTTAACATTCAGGGACTCTGCTCGTCTTTTGATGAGCTGAAACGGATCGTTAGTGATGGAACTCCTGATGTTATAGAACTATGAGAAACTTTCCTGGATTCAAAAAAGGATATCCTTCTAGATATTCCAGGATATAGGATGGAGAGGCTGAATAGGAAACAGATGGCGAGAGGTGGCCTTATGCTTTATATTGCTGATCGTCTTGCATATAATGTCCGAAATGATTTGAGCAGGAATCTTTGAATCCCTATTTATTGAGATTAAATCAATGGGTAAGTATTTAGTTGTGGGTTTGGTTTATAGGTCCCCCAGTGGATCTATTCCTTCGTTTTCGAAAATTCTGGAAGAAGTTTTGGACTCAGTCCAAAAACATCCCTATGAACTAATCCTTATGGGTGATTCTAACCTCAACCTGCTGGATCAAAATTCTGCTTCAACTATTGATTTTTTGTCAATGATGCTCTGTTCGGGAACTCTACCTTCAGTTTGTATACCAACCCGAGTTACAGAAACACAAGCGTCTCTCATCGATAATATTTTTTCGTCACTAGATGTCTTAGATAATTTGGTGGTGGTTAGTGATATTTCTGGTCATTTTCCCGCTATTTCCCGATATAAGAGTGCTGATCAAAAGCAGCGTATAGCATCACCATCTAATCTCGCATTTTTCCGTTATGGTGATACTGAGCTAAGTCTACTTAATTCTCGTCTGGCTGATGTACCATGGGGTAGTTTGGTTTCTGATTCAGATTTTAACCACTCTTTTGATTCCTTTTATGATTTAGTTAAAAGAAGGAATCCTGGAAATTTGCAATCGGGGTCCAGCGTCCCATACTTCGAAAAGGATAGCACCATTGAATCCATGGATGACTCCAGGTCTTCATAAAAGCTGGAAAAGACAAAATTATTTGTGGAAGCTTTACAAGGCTTCACCATCTTTAGCTCATCACGAACGATTCAAGGCCTATAGGAATATATTTAATTCTCTGTGTCGGAAGGCAAAGTCTCAGTATTATCATAGGAAATTTTCTGAATGTGGGAAGGATGTAAGGATAACATGGTATTTAATTAATTCAGTTCTTAGACCTACTACCCCTCTGCCTTCAGTTCCATCAATGCTGAAAATCGATGGTAAAACCGTCCAAGGAGATGTAGATGTTCAGCTAGAGCTTACCATTTATTTTGCTAATATAGGAAAGGTAACTGCTTCCTCTGCAAGCTCTGCAACTTCTCGTTGCGATTTCAGACCCTTTCTTGGACCCTCATGTTTGAAGTCGATGGTCTTGAATTCTGTTTCTGAATTTGAGATAGCTCGTATCGTGAATGCTCTTAAAGGATAATCCTCTTCAGGACCAGACAAAATTCCTACAAGGGTCATCCGTGCCATTCTGCCTGCTATTCTGTCACCACTGAGTGAGCTCATCAATCTGTCTTTCGAGAAGGGTATTTTTCCTGAATCCCTCAAGCGAGCTAAGGTTATAGTACTCTATAAAGGTGGTTCTCGGAGTGATCCTGCTAATTATAGGCCAATTTCTCTCCTATCTGTTTATTTTTCAGCAATATTTTTTAGAAGGCTAAGCTATCCAGGCTTCTTAGTTTTCTGGATGCAAAGGATATTTTGCATGATTTCCAGTTTGGATTCCGAGAAAGTCACTCTACGGAGCATGCTTGCGCAGCTTTATTGATTTTCAATCATTCGGCAATAAATTCTGGTCATATTCCGGCAGCTTTAGTTTTGGATGTTCGTAAAGCTTTTGATTCCTTGACTCATCGGATTCTTCTTTGGAAACTATCACATATCAAGGTATAAGATCAAACGCTTATTCTTGGTTTGATTCATATCTTTCTGGTAGGCTTATTTCAATTGATCCGCTTTTCGGAGCCCTTCTGAAGTATATTATGGCGTCCCGCAGGGATCTGTTCTTGGTCCCATTTTATTTTTGATTTATGTTAATGATCTGATTTCGGCTGTAAAAAACCCCAGGCCTCTGGCATGTTGCAAGCTGTGTCAGCCTGATGCTCAGTCGTGTTCCAATACTTCTTCTAATGAAGATTTTCTTGTTGCTTTTGCACTCTTGGGACCCTTGGGAAGACGGAATGTGATATCAAGTCTAACCTTGTGGCATTATTCGAGAGAGTTATGTCATGGTTTAATGCCAATTACTTGATCTTGAATGTTGGTAAATCACATTTTCTTATTTTTTCTCGAATTGGTATAGTTTTCCCTCAGCTTACACAACTTCAGGTGTCACAAGGCTCCTTGTGTAGACCAGAGAATCAGGTGGTCCGGTTTCTTGGCATCCTACTTGATGAGAATCTTTCATTCAGAAACCATATAGCCATGATTAAGGTTAAGGTTAAGGTCTCACGGAGTTTGGGTATCATTCGAAAACTTAGACACACATTTCCTGGATCTATTGTCAAACTTCTTTTTTCCTGCCTTGTCCAGTCATATGTTTCTTATTGCCCCATTGTATGGATGTCTACTTTTGCGTCTACGCTGCGGTCACATTATGTCATGTATAATAAAGCACGGCGTCTGGTCATGGACACCAACCGTTCCCCACCAACACCGCTCTTAAGTCTACAGTCTATTTACATTATAAAACTCCTATGTTTATTTCTGATTTAGCTCCATATAGCCTTCGTTCTTCAAGTGATATCTACATTCCGCCTACCCCTACTATTCGATCAGATTTCAATTCCCCTCATTGCTTGTCAACAGGTCTGGAATTCACTACCTTCTTCAGTACAGAGATGCCACTCGTTTGGGACTTTTGAAAGGTGTCTTAAGGATTATTTAATAAAGAATAAAATAGAATAATTTTTTTTCTATGGAGTTGATGTCTCCTGTGTTTTGTTCATGGTGTATGGTTGTCTTCTCTACGCTTGACTCCCAGGCTTAAGGCATGCTCTCTATGTTATTTGTTTTTTTTTTTTGTAGTTGTTACTTATATTGTATTCCCCTTATATATATATTGCTTATACTGTAGTTATTGCTTGTATTTTTTTTATCCCCCTTGTATCCCTGTCCATGGAGCCTTTCGAGGGGGAATAAGTGTATTGTGATTCAATTTTGAATTGTATTTTGCATTGTCTTGTATTTAATAATAAACTTCTCTCTCCCTCCCTCCTCTCTCTCTCTCCGTTTCCTAAGGATTTCTTTGAATGACAAGTGAAGATATAACACATTTTAGAAAAAGACGGAAAAAAATACCTTGAGAACAAGAGAAGATAGAAGAAAAAAGACATGATAAATCAATACACCTTGTGAATTGGGACTCTTGCCTCCCCCCCCCTTATCTGGATATTATAACAATTGGACAGATATTATCTCTTTTGCCGTTATAACTTGTCTGCTTTTCGTGTTTTTTTTTTAAAATTTTTTTGGTTTGTTTTTATGGATGTTTTTTTTAAGACATTACTTAAAATACCTACAGATGGTTTACTATCGGTTGAAGATACTGGTCCTGGGTGTACCATCAAAAAATTGCATATTTAGAACAGTACTTCTAAATATGCATATTAGAATTGAATAATAATTACCCGAAGGAAATTATGAGGTTCAGAAAGAAGTTGATTGTAACCTGTGCCCCTAACCATTAATTACTTTTCAATTAATTTATACCCCCTCCTCATTATTAGCCCGAAGAATTACCCCACAAGAATGGTAGACTCATACATTTATGGAATATTTCATTTTTGGCAGTGTTGTTGAATAGTAGATAGATAGCATTGATAGATGCCTACAGATGGTGTGCTATCGGTTTAGGATCCGGATTCTGCATGTACTATGAGAAAACTACATATTTAGATATTTTTTATCAGAGATCTGATAGCAGATGGTGTGCAGATGGTGGTGCAGATGGTGATAGATGCCTACAGATGGTGTGCTATCAGTTTAAGATCCTTATTCTGCATGTACTATGAGAAAACTACATACTTAGATATTTTTTTCAACTGGTTTTCAGTCGTGTTACATGGGTAAAAGTTACGAAACTTGTATTATAACTTCTTATAATTATGTGCTCCGTATTAATAATTACTTTTCAATCCATATAAGCCTCCTCCCTATTATTGGCCCGAAGGACATCCCTGAAAAAGTCGCAACCTTAGAAATTCTTGGAAAATTTTATTTTCGTGGCTGTGCCGTCAAATACTGAACATCTGGTAATACTGATAGATAATTTTGAATGGCTCACTATTGGTTAAAGATTCTGTACACTTGACATCAAAAAGCTAAATATTTGTAAAAATGAAACAGAATTGCAATTATTTTACACTGAAACAAATTTCCAAGACTAAGAGTATAACTACAGTTTCAATTCATCATCCTGACCAATAATTACTTTTCAAATAATTTGCGTTCCCCTCGGTGTTATTAGACATCTGGCAACACTGATTGATACATTCGAATGGCTCTCTATTCGTTAAAAATCCTGCATGTATGCCATGAAAAAGCCACATACTCACAAAAACTTCCTTACGCTGATTTTCAATTGTCTTATATGGGAGACAAATTTCTAAGACTCATAATATAACTACAATTACATTTCTTTCTCTTCTTTTGGACAGTAGATGCTCTGTCAGTAATTCAACGCACTTTCCTTTATTATTGGCCCGAAAGATGTATGTCGTAAAGTAATAATCTGAGACATAAATAAAATTAGTTTAAGTATCTTTGACATCTGCAAAAACCTCTCTTGCACAGACAACCAGCGTCTAGTAAAACTTAAAAATTTCAAATCGTATTTTTTAGTTTATTAGACATTTATTTAGTAGTTTATTATTTTGTAATTCATTTATTAGTTTATTATAGTTTATTTTGCCATTAGACATTTGCGCTGTTTGTTTATATGGTTTAATTCTTCTTGTAAATGAACATGTAACTACCTATCTAAAAAAAAAGCGTAAAGAAAACATAGTAAGTAAAATAGCAAAAGCAAACCTCTCTTGAACAAACAACCAGCGACTAGTAAAACTTAAAAATGTCAAATCTTATTTTTTAGTTTTTGCTCTTCTTTGACATTGAACGTCATTGAATGTCATTGACATTGGAAGCGTTTCATAATATGAAGATTTATTCTAAAGCTTAGTCTATTGTGACATGTGTTTTACTATAATGACAACAGTATAAAACTGCCTCAATCTTGGTTTGTATTACTACACAACACATTAATGTATAAGTAATATCATAAATACTTTTATTTATTAAAGAATAAATACTCTACATAAAATATCTTATATACAGATAAATAGATTTATAATATATAATTGAGGTATGATTCAAAAATAAAGGTTATATTCATACTTGTAACTGAAAAGATCATGACAAAGCTGTTGCTTAAACAGAAAAAACAAAAATTGCAAAGAATACACGGCAGTAAAATAAATCTAAAATACAAACACACATTCACCAGAGACGTCACTTAAATTTCTATATGAGGGGTGGGGGAAACAGTGAAACTTTCTTCTTAATTTAACCCAATTTTCGGGAAACTCCCTTTTTTGGCACATATTTTAATCTTTTGGAATAATGGATGAGCCCCTTTATCTATCCGGTCCTCCAAAAATGACATCTCTGATGCATAGAAACACATTAAAGTCCTATTTACCTCTAAATATAATTTAATATAATTCAATTAAATAAATTAAAGCTCCTCTCCCTCCCACTATTCACAAACATAGCAACACGGCATGCACAATCCTCAGTGTTGGATCAGTTAGAGTGTTTTTACTTTTTTTTTTTTTTTTTTTTTTTTTTTTTTTTTTTTTTTTTTACCTAGAGTCAGAAATGTCTTATCCATCTGAAATATTTCATTATAATTTCAGGGCGGCGAATCTGGCCCACAAGCACCACGATCATTCCAAAAACGGAATGCACAACTATTTCTATATTGGGACCATTGCCCTTACGCACTGTGCCAGAGGTGTCAAATTTGTGCCAGAAGGATGCTGAAATGGTCTCCAATTGATGAAAGTAATCGCAAGACATCACTTTCAACTAATCAGAGGCTTTTCCCACTGGCAAACCACGTAAAGTTGCGCGGATAGAGTCATTGAAAGAAAAATTGATATTACTTGCTTTTAGTCAAAGCGTCACTGACAGCCAATGAAAACTATTCTTTATTGAGAAAAATAAGAATTTTACGCTCGTCCTGGTGTTTATTTGGCATTCCTAGTAAAGTTTCTATCACCCGCCACAAAATGTGCATAAGCATTGACAGTATGCAAGCACACTGATCCAAAATACTTAAATCTAGTTGTTCCACTAATGAGACTTGTGGACCAGGATCGCTACCCTCAATTTATTGGACAATTCCTTGCACCTATATCAAACTATTTACCCGTACAAAGTTTTGCAGAAAGGTAACTATGATTTATCAATTTTTTCCTCGTTCTGAACGAAATCATACTTTTCTTATTTCTCACCCAAACACTTTGAGAGCACATGTCTGATATATATATATATATATATATATATATATATATATATATATATATATATATATATATATATATATATATATGAATGGAATTTTCACTGAAACTAATATTATACTATTTTTTCATTCTGAAAAATTGTAGGATCACACATGAAAAAACAAATTGCTTAGGCACTTGTGATTATATAAATTCAAGTGAAAAACCTGTAAATTCTTATACTTGAGCTGTCATGTCTGCATGGCGCTCGGACAGTTGGTTTAAATTTACGTTGGTGATGTAGCCACCATTATTCATTTTTTTGTGTGTTGGCGCGACTCCACTCCTTCTTTTAATCTGTCTTAGTGTTTTTGTGTCATCTTTCTCATAGAATTCTTCCCTTGCATTGTCTTCACCTGGTCCGTATAGTGTACGTATTTCCTCGTGTACTCTTTGCTTTTTCTCTCTGATCGTTTTAGATAGAACGTCCAGCAGTTCAATCTCGTTATATATTTCAGTTATTTTGCTTTGGCTTTGTTGGGATGAAATGTGATTGCATGGGGTTTGTTCAATCACTTTTTGCGTACGGCGGCACGCGCAGTAGAGAACAATGACTACTATTACGACTAAGAGGGATGACCCAAGAGCTGTTGCAAGTATGACGAAGGTTAAACAGTGCTGCTCTAAGGAGTCAACCTTAGTAGTTCCAAATGCATCTAAAAACGTAAAACATAATCATTAAATTCGCACGTACAATGCACAGCTATATATGTAAAACTTGAAAGCCACTTATAAACTTATCAATATGCAAAAATCATGCAGAGTTTTAAGAAAAAAGAAAAGAGGTTTTATAATAAAATAAATAAACACTTTAAGAACAAACCTGGAGTTTATAAACTTGTTTGGGTAGGCATCACCCTTTACAAAACACTGCATATACAATCACTACGAGCCATTCTTATCCCCCTCCCCCAAAATATTACCCATAATAAAGTTAATAAATGAAATTAAAACCTGAATGTTCTGGCTTTCCTCTGTAGGATATTCTAGACACTCATTCGGGTAAATACTCTTCCCTTCTCTATATGCCGGTACGGTTCCGTAGATGAGGAGGATATAAATGAAGCTCCAGCAAATGGGAAATTAAATGATGGTTAAGCCATTGATGTTATTATTTGCAATGATCATATATCATGTTGATTTTAGATGATTAAAGATATAGGTTGATAATTGCACCCTATTTTTTCTATCAAAGTTTGGAAAGCAAATTTTTACTTCGTTTAATCTAGCTTCCTGAAATATTTCATATTTAGGCTTTTGAAGGAACAATGAAACCATTACCTTTGGTTTTCATCCCCCCCCCTTCTACTAAAAAACACGAAATAACAATTTCTATCTACAACATATTTTTTTTACAGTGATCAATAAATTCTTTTGTCACTTAAGAAAATTTCATACCTTTGACATTGAAAACAAGTCTTTGAAAATATTTTTGGAGTTTATTTTTTACATTGTATGCTGCCTGAGAAATGTCTTTTTAGCATATACTCCCCATAAATTACAGTCGATTGATTATTTCGTTCATTTGATTCAGTTACATTTCGAGGGATGGAGTTGTCTCCACCCCTCCACCTCTGTCTGTCTCCACACCTGGGTGTAATCTTCTCCACTTTCTTTAGTATTGTTTTAATTATGTTTGGAACTTTGGCTCGATGCAATTAGAAGCCATTGGGATATCTAGGGAAAAGAGGCTTTTCCGTATCCTCCGATCTATTTTGTCACTTAAATAGAAGGCAAGAACTTTGAATTTTCAATCAAATAAGCCCTTCTCCAGCTTTTCACAAGCACTCGTTCTACATAAAGTAAGAAGAAAGAAAAAGAGTGCAAAATTGGGAGGCATATCATTTTTTAGTTGATCAATAATAGTACATAGACTATGGATGCCATTAGACCCAATTAAATATAAAAAAAACAAGTTTTTTAAACTGCAAGTAAAGAGCGACATTAAAACTTAAAACGAACAGAAATTATTCCGTATATAAAAGGGGTTGATCCCTCATCAACGCATGGCTCTTTACGCTAAAGTTTGACTCTTTCTCTCAACTCTACTTTTTAAAACAATAAAAAATTTTAGCGTAAAGAGTGAGGCGTTGAGGAGGGGTCAACCCCTCCTCATCCGGTGACTTTGTGGGAAACATGTGCGTGGGAGGGGGACTAGGTGCCCTCAATTTTTTTGGTCACTTAAAAAGGGGACTAGAACTTTCAATTTCCGTCAGAATGAGCCCTCTTGCGACATTCTAGGACAACTGGGTCGATACGATCACCCCTGGAAAAAAAAACAAATAAACACGCATCCGTCATTTGCCTTCTGGCAAAAAATACAAAATTCCACATTTTTGTTGATAAAAGCTTGAAATTTCCACAGTAGGGTTCTCTGATATGCTGAATCTGATGGTGTGATTTTCGTTAATATTATATGACTTTTAGGGGATGTTTCCCCCCTATTTTCTAAAATAAGACAAATATTCTCAGGCTCGTAACTTTTGATGGGTAAGACTAAAATTGATGAAACTTATATATTTAAAATCAGCATTAAAATGCGATTATTTTGATGTCACTATTGTTATTAAAACTCCGTTTTTTAGAGTTTCGGTTACTATTGAGCCGGGTCGCTCCTTACTACAGTTCGTTACCACAAAATGTTTGAAAGTGATTTTCTGATCTTTTCTGTACTGTTTTCATTTTTGTGTGTTTGAAAGAGATAGGAGAAACGGCGAAGCTACGGAAAAGCCTCTTTTATTTCCAAATTTGAAGATATTCTCCCATTGCTGTCAAATGTTTTACAGCTTTTAGAGATTTATAGGAAGGGTGGCTGTCCCTAAACCGTTCGTCTTCTTTACAAATCTGAAAGCATTTTATCAAACCAGGAATAAATGTATAGCTTTCTGTCGAACCAAAAACAAAGATACTTCAAAATGTGTCAAGTAACATATACTCAAATATCATGCAGCGATAAAAAGCTAACAACCTCCAATTAATATTCAATACAGATTCGGTGAAGTATGTTGGACAAAAAATCACGACAATGTAATAAAGGTTTTGCCGCTTAAATTTCAGATGTAATCTCTAAAGAAGATTTGAATTTTAGAAGTGAATAATCTGCTTGCAAGGTAGGTTGTCCGTTATCGACGCTTTCACTGACATCTGAGGATGAGATCATATAATTTACGGAAAAAAAGGTTATCAACCAATAGTGTTGGTATTTTCTTTGAACTTTTTTTAAATAAAAAGATTCCACCCCCCCCCCGGATTTTGCAAAATACACTTCCTTGTATCTTCATTGAAAATTTTTTAGTAAATCCTTCCATTTTCGTGGATTGGTACCCTCTTGTTCTTAGCAGACTTAGCCCGAGAAAGTTTCTCACACCTTAAGTCTTTGTGGTCTGGTCAGGTTACCGAGTTAACCAAAAAAAGGGTATCAACCAATCTAGTTCATATTTTCATTGCCATTTTTTAAAGAACAAGATTACCTCCTCCCCCAGATTTTGCAAAATGCACTTCCTCGTATATTCATTGAAAAAAAAATTAAAGAAATTGTTCCATTCTCGTGGACTGGTACCCCCTCGCTCTCAGCATACTTACCCTGAGACACCCGTAAGTCTTTGTGGCCTGGTCACCAAATTGACAATTTAGGAGAGAAGAAATAATATTTTTCCTGTGAGAACTTTACTTTCAAATTCACTTGGATCGCATTTCTAGAGAAATCAGTTTTTACGGAGAGCATTGCTTGTCTTTACCCCTTAGCCTCTCCCATTGTGATACCCATCCTCTCAGAAGAATAATAGAATTCAAAAAGCCGATATACTTACTTGGTGGCATGACAACTTTAACTGCCATGTCTGTTTCCCATCCTTTGAGAGCTTCGGGTGTCACCTCCTGTTCTGTTCCATTGCTGTGAAAAATCCTATGAACCTCAATCTCCCTTATTTTGCCAATTTTTTCTGGAGTAAAGTTGTCATCAACGTTACGTTTCCGGCGTCCATAGCCTTGCTGGCGGTCGTCAGAGCATAGAGACTGAAAATAATTATTTCCTCAGTTCATTTAGAGTTATTACTATATTTAGGACGAGTTTTATTTCTACAACTGAAAAATAATACAACATATATCAGTAACAATAAGCCTACATCTCCAGAAGAAAAATCAACTTCCATACCATCTCCCTCGTAAGGCTGCGTGGCCCGGGGAAAAAACAGGAGAAAAAAAGTAATATACTAAATCTAACAATATGATAAAAATGAATAAAATATGAAACCTAATCACCCACCAAAAGGATTTCCAAAAATACAGGCACGGCAGGATATTATCACTTTAATTCACTAGCTCAAATAAAGACCCAAGCCAATACAGAAACATCAACTCCAGGGGACAGAACAAAACTCAATTATTAGTCAAAAGTTCTCTAGCCTTCTTTTTAAAGATACGAGACGAGCAAGCAGCAGTTCTGCGAAGACTCTGGGAGCCTATTCACATCATTTTATCATTTATCAGGGGGTTAAAGTCAGACCTCACTAATAAAGCTTGAAAAATATCCAAAATGCTGGAAGTGCAAAAAAGATAAGCTGACTGATCAGAAATAAAACATATATTATGACATCAGGTAGGAGGAAGGGAGCCATGCAAATGTCGAAAAGTGAAAGAAGCACGCGATAGAAAATAAAGAGGATTCAAATCAAGAAAAGGGTTTAAATGAAGAACAGTTAGTTTCCTGAATTTTTGCTTTCTTATTATTGCTTTATCTTGCGTTCTTGCTTCATCATTAAGCTTTGAAAGTGGCGATGTGATGGATAGTGGTGATGGATAGGTAGACATCCAAATAATAGGACAATATATAAAATAAGACTGAACTTGGCTGCAGAAAAATTTCTAAGAATTGACCCTACTACTACTACTACTACTAATAACTCACTGCAGCACCAAGCCGCCTGAGGCCAACACAGCTACGCACGCTCCTCCTCCAACCTAATCTATTTAAAGCCTCCCTCTTTACACCCTCCCAGGAAGTTCCCATTTCCTTTAAATCCTTATTTATGACATCCTCCCAACCCAGACAAGGACGACCTGCTTTCCGTGTAGCCCCAGACGGTTGGCCAAAAAGGACAATCTTCGGTAATCTGTCATCCTTCATCCGTAGAACGTGGCCTAGCCATCTCAACCTTTCTTTCATTATAGCCCCAGAAAGCGGGATTGAACCACACTTTTCGTACAACCTACTGTTTGAAATACGGTCAGTCAGCCGGGTACCCAGAACAATCCGTAGGCAATTTCTCTGGAAAACATCTAGTAAATTTTCATCTGCTTTTCGGAGTGTCCATGCTTCAGAGCCATATTTGACCACTGTCATCACTGTAGCTTCCAATATTCTAATCTTGGTTTGTAGGCTTATCTTTCTATTCTTCCAAACTCTGGAAATATATATTTTAGCTTTCTAAGGATCCCGAGACTCCTGGAGACTTTCACCTTGATCGGGCAAGGGCAATGACTAGTAGTATATTTTTTATCTCTTTAATGTGGAATTTTTTTATTATTAAATAAAAACACTAGATTCCAATTTTGTTGATAATTCGAATTAGCTTTGGAAAAGATTTATATTTTATTGTACAAGTGGTAGAAAACACCACTCTGCCGTGGTACGATCTTTCTTGCTACTTAAAAAGATTATTATCTGCTATGGTGTTATTTAAAATCTTCGGAATCATATTTCCTAGTTTTCTTTCATCGTCCTTTATATTGTAGAGAGTGTCTGGAGATGAGGTTCGAATATAAGGTAAGTATTCCTTTGATGTCTTTTTATTCTTCGGGATAAGAGAGTTGGAACGATAGTTGGTAGATTTCTTATTTGAGCTAAAAGGCTTGGCTTCTTTTAATAGGTAATTTAATTTTTTGGGTTTATTGCTTTACAGTGCAGTCATTTGTTCCTGTCTAATATTAAATAAAAAAAAAACGAGTTTTTTTAACTGAAAGTAAGGAGCGACATTAAAACTTAAAACGCACAGAAATTACTTCGTATATGAAAGAGGCTGCTTCCTCATCAACGCCCCGCTCTTTACGCTAAAGTTTGACTCTTTCTCTCAATTCTTCTTTTTAAAACAGTAAAAAACTTTAGCGTAAAGAGCGGGGCGTTGATGAGGAAGCAGCCTCTTTCATATACGAAGTAATTTCTGTGCGTTTTAAGTTTTAATGTCGCTCCTTACTTTCAGTTAAAAAAACTCGTTTTTTTATTTAATTTCTGAACGTTTTTGAATCAATGCATGTTTTGATTTTGGCTCTCCGCAGAGGAATAATTAAAACGAAATTTGTATATTTTTTTTGGGGGGGGGGGCTAAATGGCTTTCTCATAATTTTGATCGAATGATTTTGAGAAAAAAAGAGCGGGGGCGAAGCCTAGTTGCCGTCCGATTTTTTGGTTAATTAAAAAGGCAACTAGAACTTTTAATTTTTTACGAATCTTTTTATTGGTAAAAGATTTACGTAACTTATAAATTAGCTTACGTAAAGAACTTTTGTATTCTCATGTTTTTATTACATATATGAGGGGATTCGCCCCATCGTCAGTACCTCGCTCTTTACACTAAAGCTTAAATTTTATCCCAATTCATTAAGAATGACCCCTGAATCACAAAAGCCGTAGAATAAATAGTTGAAATTACTAAAACTACTTTAGCGTAAAGAGCTAGGTATCATAAGGAGGTGAGCCCCTTATATGGGTAATAATTTCAGTTTGTTTTAAGTTTTATTGCTGTTCCTTACTTCCAGCTGAAAAAGCTTTTTCACATTTATTTTTTAATTTTTTTTTTTAAATAATGCTAGTAAATCCTGCTCTCCCTTCATGGAAGTTTTCTTCTCCCATGACAAATTCTCGATGGAAAGTTCCCCCAGCATATCTCCCTCTTCTCAACCCCTCCCCCCAACCAAAAAAATCCTCCTGAAAACGCCTGTATACTTCCCAATAACCATTACTATATGTAAGCACAGGTCAAAGTTTGTAACTTGTTGCCCCTCCCACGGGGACTGTGGGGGAGTAAGTCGTCCCTAAAGACATAGTTATAAGGTTTTTCGACTACGCTGAATAAAATGGCTATCTCAGAATTTTGATCCGTTGACTTTGGGAAAATAATTAGCGTGGGAGGGGGCCTAGGTGCCCTCCAAATTTTTGGTCACTTAAAAAGGGCACTAGAACTTTTCATTTCCGTTAGAATGAGCCCTCTTGCAACATTCTAGGACAACTGGGTCGATACGATCACCCCTGGGGAAAACAAAAAAACAAAAAAACAAATAAACACGCATCCGTGATCTGCCTTCTGGCAAAAAATGCAAAATTCCACATTTTTGTAGATAGGAGCTCGAAACTTCTACAATAGGGTTCTCTGATACGCTGAATCTGATGGTGTGATTTTCGTTAAGATTCTATGACTTTTAGGGGGTGTTTCCCCCTATTTTCTAAAATAACGCAAATTTTCTCAGGCTCGTAACTTTTGATGGGTAAGACTAAACTTGATGAAACTTATATATTTAAAACCAGCATTAAAATGCAATTCTTTTGATATAGCTATTGGTATCAAAATTCCATTTTTTAGAGTTTTGGTTACTATTGAGCCGGGTCGCTCCTTACTACAGTTCGTTACCACGAACTGTTTGATCCTTTTCACATAGTAATCTATGTTTGTCTGCGTCATTGTTGCCTTTATATTTTCTTACTTTTTCTTCTGTTATTGCTTGCACGAAAAATCTGCTATTTGTTTAATCAAGAATTATATTATTTGTTCATATATCTTTTTCCTAGGGATACTTTTCAGGTGAAGTATATTTTTTCATGATATCAGTTCTGAAACAATTTTTGATCCAGTATAAGATAAAGCAAAAAACGTACGTTGACATTTTTTAAATCCAAGATTAGAAAGTAATTCCTGGCACAAGGTGCAGTTTTGTTAAAAACTTAAACTTAAGGTAATTTTTTAAAGGATTTTTATCCTTATTTTAAATTCTGAAAGGATTTTTTATCCAGTATAAGAAAAAACAAAAAACGTACGTTGAAATGTTTTAAATCCAAAATTAGAAAGTAATTCCTGGCACAAGGTGCAGTTTTGTTAAAAACTTAAACTTAAGCTAAATTTTTCCAAAATAGTATCTAGTGTAGCAATACTCTTCCAAATCCATTGGTTGTCAGAAATGAATTAGCAAAATAAAACTTGCGTATATGATTTGATTTTGATATGATAAGGGGGTCTCTTCAAGAAAATACACAACAAAATAAATAAAAAACAACACTAAAAAAGCCATACAACAGAAAATTAAACCTCCGTAAGCTTTCATTTGTTTGGAGTAACCCTTTAAACATAGCAATACAATTTAAAAATTCGACAATTTATTTCCATTGAATATTTTTTCTTGGTGAGAACTTAAGAGCGAAAGAAATTCAATTTAACTTCTCTTCAAAAATCATACAACTGGAGACAAACTGTTTTAAGATCCTTACAGAAATCAGACACATTCGCGAATTCCGAATTTTCAAAAATTCAGGCAAACTATTCCATATATTAATATGTTACGTAACACAATATGTTATAACACATTATGTAACACATTACGTAACACAAATATGTTACGTAATGAAAATATAGATCTAGTTCTAACGACTGGAGGTTTCCTCACTTTATTGCACATCGTGCAGGATCATTGTGTATTTCATCACCAGAAGTAAATAAATTTAGGAAACACTTAACAACTAATTTGGAATAAAACTTAAACATGAATTATGCATAATAAAGATTTTCCTAGACCTGACAGGGGTTTAATATTTAATTGTACATATAGAGATCTAACTGATATGTATTTGCTATTTCCGGCCATCACTAGGAGCGCCATGTTCTGCATCACACGTAGTTACTTCAAGTGGACTGAAAACGTACTAGGCCATATACTCACACGATAAACTAAATATGGGAGGACTAAAGAAAAATAAATTAATCTCATCACATAATTCGGGAATTTGTTCTTTAACTTTCTTATCATTCCAACATTTCTTGCAATTTTACTACTAATAAAAGATATACTATTTTTAATACTAAAGCACTCATCAATAATAACACCAAGGTATCCGATTTTATTGGCGCGCTTGACTACATAAATTACCTATTTGTGTAATAGTGATCCAAAGGTAATAATTAGAAGACTTGCCATACATAAGGAACCCTGATTTACTATGATTTGACATGTTTATTTACCCTCATCCACTTGCATTGTATATACCAATGCATTCTATGCATTGTATACCCATTTTCACTATTTCTATTAAATGAGCTGATGTCTTTGCTGCTACAGTAAAATGGGTATCATCAGCCAGACTGGGAAGGATAACCTTAGAATTAGTATATAAACTTTGAGAACTATTAACTAAAGTCATTACAGAAAAGCTCAAGTCATTAATATATATTAAAAGGGGATCTTAAACAGAACCTTGGGGCACACCAAATTCAGCTACCCTTTCACTCAACGTAGCTCCAGATATTTCTA
Organism: Artemia franciscana; assembly: GCF_032884065.1. Taxonomy (NCBI): domain Eukaryota; kingdom Metazoa; phylum Arthropoda; class Branchiopoda; order Anostraca; family Artemiidae; genus Artemia; species Artemia franciscana. The sequence continues at coordinate 10,716,089 of NC_088882.1, forward strand.
CATACTGTGTCATACCACCCAAAAAGGATTCAGGTAGCTTCTGTGCGTTATCTCTTATACCACAACTTTCTAGCTTCCCCAATAGAATTACATGGTCAACAGTGTTGAACGCTTTTATAATGTCTAAGAAAATAGACACCACTTTAAAAACCTGCAGACCCTCTAGAGCATCATTTACAAAAGTAGTTAACACTAATATAAACATAATCAGTGGTGTCGCTTCGGGGGTGGGGGGCAAGAGGGATAGTTGTCCTCCCCCAATGATTTGCAAAAAACTATTATACAGACCATGACCCTTGAATATCCAGATGTAGAGCCCTATTGCCCCCCCCCCAAAAAAAAAGGCTGGAGCTACGCATCTGAACAAAATCTTCATAAAAAACCCTCCTGGTGGGTCATGAGTTTTGTTAAATATTATTTTTTAAATATTTATATTATAAGATTTGTTAAATATTTGTTAAAGATTTGGTGACCAGCTTAAATTGCAAACACTAACGTTCAATTTCTTTTAGGAAGGGGGCTGGCTAATACTAAACACAAATTTTCGGCTTAAAATTTGAATTAAAAGTGCCCAGAAATCATTCAAAACTGTAGATTTTTCTTAGGGAAGGGACGAAGCTCCAAGCCCCCACTACACACGTCCTTAGCCAGTTCCCAGTCTTAAAGTTTGCTGCACTTTTTGGTAATAAGGATAAAAATATATAGTGTTTCACTTACAGGAGCACAATCAATACTCTCTACGCAGCCGATGACACGAGCAGACACAAGTATGCTATCACCATCCTCCATATCTTGGAAAAGGAAAACTCTGAAGTTGAAGTTTTGCAAGAGGTTGTTACGACTATCACGCTGAGGATGGTTTGGTGCAATCATCTAAAAAAGGATTAAATCTTTTTCTTAGTTATGTTAGATGTTTTTTAATCTTTCAGAAAACTCAGATATAGAGACGTTTTTTAGATTCTTAGAAATCTCAGATATGATGAGCATTTGAAAGCAAGAAATTAGCTATCTTTTGTCAAGATATAGCAGCAATTCAAAAAAAATCTTTCGAAACAGGCTTGTGTGGACTGTCAATAGCAACTTTAAATTTTACGTAGTGGGGGAGGGGGGCATGGTCAGAATGTCTTTACTTGCAGACTTCTCTGGAATAAAAGTCTTGTACTCGCCATATTGAATTAATCGACTCTGTTTAGAGTGTACGTTTTAAAATAGTTTATTGTATTACAAAAAAATTTATATCTTAGTCCTCAAGAAAATAGAAAAATAAATTCAAAAATTAAAGTAGTTCTAGTAATTCCACAGTTTTCTATCGGAAGAAAAAAACAAATACATACACAGACATTTACAATAAAATTGGAATAAATCTTCAAAGGGTAAAAAAAGATAGATGATAAGCAATTAAAAATATGAAAATTTTGGACTACATATAGGAATTAAAAAAAAAAATTAGCAAATGTTTCCACTTTCCTTTGCATAAAATTTAGAGGCTACCATGGAATACTTTGAGTGCCTGCAGGATAGATATGGAGTACCTACATAAGCCGCAGTTGTGGTGCAACACATACGACTATTTTCCAAGTGAAGAAATCATGTTTAGTTTACTGTGTATTTTGAGAACAGTAAAATACGTTTTTCATGTTTACAAAGGAATAATTATTCATTTATCGCGATGATAAACCATTCATAAGAGGGTGGAATTACAAAGGTGAAGACGTAATTTAACAAAAATGAAACAAAACCTTAAAACTTATATATCCCTGAGTTCATCTATAGGCTATGGCATATATCTATAGGCATATATAGGCTATAGAGGTTCTATAAGCTATGATATTTGGACGACAGCACCCTAGCAGAAGAGCTTAAAGCCCAGCCGCCAGTCTCTACCATATTAAATTAAGACCTGATAAGCCCTTCAGGTAGATATGGGTGACGAAAATTCCACCTTTCTCTAAAGAAAATTAAATTCAAACACATTCACTTATGACCAGAGCTTAGGCAGATAATTAGACTGATAGAGAGAGATTTTGAAGCCCCTTCCCCTGCTTTTATAGATCAGATCGTGTCAAAACGTGAGAAAAGCAAATTTTTGTGATTCCCTTACTGCCTACCGGGTACGGTTTTGATTAAATTTTCCTTATTCTGCAGCTATGCTGATCACATGGTTTCAGAGACCCCCCTTCCTTTTTACCAATAGAAATAGGATTACTCCTAGACTCTCAAAAATAAATAACCAGCTTAGCTGCAAATCCTTACCATATTTGTATAAGATCTGATGATCCCTTCAGTTGAATGTGGGTGATAAAGATTCCCCCCTTCTCTAAAAAAAGTGAGTTCTAGCAGCACTTTTAGTAAGAACTTTGACAGATAGTCAGGCTAATAAATAAAGATTTTCAAGCCCTTACCCTCCCTGCATAGTTCAGATCATGTGCAAAGTCGAGAAAAACGAATCTTGGTGACTATTTCTTACTTCATACCTAGCAATCGTTTAGATTCAATTTCCCTTTTCTGCGGATGGTGTGATCACATGAGTTTTAGACCCCGTCTTCCTCCTCACCCACAATGATAGGATTAGTCCTGGGCTCCCTAAAGAATAACTAGGAGAATAGCTGTGAATTTAAATATAGTTGGTTTATATCTGACGACTCCTTTTGCTATAAATCGTGAAGAAGAAGATTCATCGACCTTCCCCCCATAAGTAATGCTGGTCATTAATTCCCAAAAGGCCCGGTTACTTTTCTTACTGTTATCCTTCATTGGGTATTATCTATTTCCAATAGCTTCTTCTGATAGGTGTCCTAATGGCACAAATTTAGAGAACTTCATTCACTGCCAATATTTGATAGTGTCCCAGGCCAGCCTTACTTTCTTTCAAATCTTGTTGATACCTGGAAACCTTTTCTGGTACAGGATTTTAAGCAAGCATCTAGTCACCCGCCTTTCTTTTTCCGAAAGAGGTAGGATTGGAGCCGGATCAAGAAATCCCGCAAATAGAACTCCAGCTTGTGCTTTCTACTAAATTTTATTTAAGTCAAAATTTTCTATCAAAAATTAATTATTGTTTCAATGGATTCCAAGACAACAAAAACTTGAATTCTTCCTCCCCTTGACTGGAATATCATTAAAAAAAAAGATTAGAATTGAGAATTGCTACATCTACTCTTGCAGAATTATATCCAAGAAACTTGAAGAAGGGGAAAAATTTTGGCTTTAGGTTCCCAAAGACTTTTTATGAAGACATAATAGGCAAATTATGGGAAAAATTCTGAACTATCTGATTAACTCTAAAATTCTTAACTTTGTTGCGGTAGGGTTCCAACCTGAGCTCTTATAAACTTTCCTGAAGATTGAAATCAAATTATTTACTCTTCGAAAAAATATAAGAGTCCAAGGATTTATACAAAATCACAGCATTTTGTGGGTGGCTTCTCTAATATGTCTAGGAGCCAGAAGTCCAGAGTCTATAAGTCTATAAGTTGAAGTCACGGATATATGCAACAAATGTTGTATAATCCCTTAAGAAAACTAACCGGAAATATAACAATTCCAATATCATGTTTTTACAAGTGACACACTCCATAAAAATGGAATGAGAAAATGTCAATGCTCATGTTTGATTTTTTTTTTCTATTCAAGAAGCGACACTCAATTTTGGTTGGATGATTGATTTCTTTTTCTGAAAGGTTGATAAAGATGGTGACAATGATTCAAACACTAGACAGCTGAATCAGAACGACTGAATACCTTATGGTAAAAAAAGTAGCAGGATGGTTTTGCATAACTAGCAACACCGAAAGAAAACATATCACTTACGAACTGTCTTGGAGATATAATTATTTAGAAGCAACAAGCAGGATTGTCAAATGACAATATAACTGCAAACTGGATTGGCAAAAGTAATATAAGAGGAAGGAAGGGGGCATTCGCCATAACTATCACTATTTTTCACATTCCCTCCCCTTTAGATTTAGGAAAATGCCTTTTTTTATGTCTTCGCCAAAAAAGTCCTTTTTAGTGTGTTCAATAAATTAACTCCCCTCCCAAGATTTGCAAAATTCGTTGCTTCCCCCTTTGATTCTAAAATATAAATCCCCCAAGCAACATTTTCGCTAATCGGCACCACTGGTAATGGGCCAACAAATCCTTCCTTATCTGAGGGGATCAAAGGCCGATCTAGAAGGGGGAATGTGACATGGGTATCAATAATTTACCAAATTTGCAAGGCTATTTGAAAAAATAATAAGAATAAAAAACAGAAAAAAACAAATTCCGGATGAGAGCACCAGAAAAAATTATCTATAACATTGCTCACAAAAGAAGTCTCATAGATTACCAAGTAAACAAGCAGGGGCTTATGTCAAAATGAGCCAAAATTTTTGTGAATCCGAAAAAAATAACAATTATATAGAAAATATAAGAAATCTTAAAATAAATTGTAAGACCTATGTAACTTAGGAGGAGACAGGGACTGGTCAGCCCTATTGCATACGTGTTTGCACAACATCCTACGTGGTTTGACAGCTACCATTTTTAACCAAGGTTCTTAAATATGCTTTATCTACGATTAAAGTAAGACCGATTTAAGGCACGTTCCATACGTCAACAAGGATTTAAAATATTCTCATTCATTAAGGATTGATATGTGTCTTTAGTACCTAGCTAACCACATGATGTTGAACATCGGGTAGCTGAAGCTAGTATTCTTCTAGAGTACATTTGCAATTAGTTAATTTCTAACCATTATAAGAGAGTTTGGCCAATTTTGTCTGCAGGATCAGATTTTTTTTTGGGGGGGCAAAGGAGTAAGGGTATTGAGTCTGTCTTTGGGGCAACAATTTTTACCTAGTCCTAAAAAAATTAACGCTACGGTTTTACCCTTTTTATGCCTGTTGTTCGGCTAGGTCTTTGACAAGTAATTGAATGGTTACAAATGCTGGTGTGAACGGGTGTACTTTTCCCTTGTTATGCCTGTTGTTCAACTAGGTCTTTGACAAGTAATGGAATGGTTACGAATGCTGGTAACGGGTAATATGAAATTGACACTTTTATTTAATTCACAGGTAAATAACATTTAGTGAAAGTTAGTTCCAGATTAAGCTAAGTTCATGCTTTCAATTTCTTCGAGAAATTATGACGTTTGATATTGGAACTGGCAACATAAAACAGGAATTTCATACCATCATTCGAAGAAACGATTATACGTATAGCTTTAGATAATTTCGCTTGACCAAATCTAGACGAGATATTTCGTTTTTTTTATCCACCTGCAGAAATAGATGTGCTACTGGGCTTGCCAATTAGCATATTAATTTTAACCTTCCTTATAAAACAATTGAACTTCCTGTTAAAGGAGATTTGAAGTGGCTTTCTGGCTGGGGATCAGTTTTCTTGGAATCCTCTTCAATGTGGTAACTGCTCGCCAGATGAGGCTTTCTGATAAATTAAATGAAAAAATAAGCTATTTCTTCAAATGAAAGTAATTTCGTTCGTGATGAATTCTATTAAGTATTGTAATCGTAACTGTGTTAAATTGTAATTTTATTAAAATCCAATTCATGCTAAATTCCATTGCATAATTATTGCGAAGAGTGTATCCCTTATTCGGGGACCTAATTCCTGTTCGTAATTCCTGAAAATAAAATTACGCTAAGTTTTCCTGTGTCAATGAGCAGATTTGAAGTTAGGACACATTGCATATAAGAATTATTGGACACATTGCATATAAGAATTATTATTGATATTATATTTTTTGTGAAAACTTAATTTCACGGATTTTTTTGCCCCCATTAACAAAAATTTTATTCCTACTTTACCGATGATTTCTTTATTCCTACCTGTTTAATCTAAGGCTTTCAAATTCGAAGAAGCTTTCAATCCTTTTTTAAACTCGCGTTTTTTTACAGTCCAGCTTAATGTTCGTATAACAACGCTTAGAGAATAGTTATAATCCTTAGAAAAATGCGCCTCTTAAAATATATATTGGATGGGGGCGTGAAGGAATGGTGCTAAAATATCAACAATTGATTACGGGTCTCCATTTCCAATGTTTTGATATTTCTCTTAGCAGGCCTTTTATAGAGATTTCCCCTATGAATGCTGACTGACATGTGGACCAGAAGGAATTCGCCTTGGGAAACAAGAGAGACACTAAGTAATGTGCATAAGTGTGAAATTTAGAAACATCAAACAGTTCGAGGTAACGAACTGTAGTAAGGAGCGACAAGTCTCCATAGTAACCGAAACTCTAAGAAACGGAATTTTAATACCAATAGTTACATCAAAAGAATTGTATTTTAAATCTGAATTTAAATATATAAGTTTCATCAAGTTTAGTATTACCCATCAAAAGTTACGAGCCCGAGAAAATTTGCCTTGTTTTAGAAAATAGGAGGAAACACCCCTTAAAAGTCATAGAATCTTAACACAAATCACATCATCAGATTCAGCGTATTAAATAACCATACAATAGTAGTTTCAAGCTCCTTAGTTCTGTAGTTTCAAGTTCTTGTGCCCTTTTTAAGTGACCAAAAAATTGGAAGGCACCTAGGCCCCCTCCCACACTCATTTTTTCCCAAAGTCCCCGGATCAAAATTCTGAAACAGCCATTTTATTCATCATAGTGGAAAAGCCTAATAACTATGTCTTTAGGAACGACTTACAATCCCCCACTGTCCCCGTGGGAGGGGCTGCAAGTTAAAAACTTTACATATTGGGGCTGCAAGACCAATGTTTACATATTGTAATGGTTATTGGGAAGTGTACAGACGTTTTCAGGGGAATTTTTTTTGCTTGGGGCGAGGGGTTATGTGGGGGGAACTTTCCATAGAGGAATTTGCCAGGGGGGAAGAGAATTTCCATGAAGGGGGCGTAGGATTTTCTAGCATTAAAAAAAGAAAAATAAATATGAAAAAGTTTTCTCTACTGAAAGTAAGGAGCAGCATTAAAGCTTAAAACGAACATAAATTGTTACGCATATGAGGGGTTCACCTCCTCCTAATACCTAGCTCTTTACGGCAAAGTATTTTTAGTAATTTCAACTATTAATGCTACGGTCTTTGTGATTCAGGGGTCATTCTTAAGAAACTGGGACAAAATTTAAGCTTTAGTGTAAAGAGCGAGGTATTGACGAGGGAGAGAACCCCCTCATATACGTAGTAAAAACATACGAAATATAAAATTTCGTTACGTAAGTTAATTCGTAAGTTGCGTATATTTTTACTAATAAAAACGCTCGTAAGAAATTAAATGTTCTAGTTGCCTTTTTAGTAGCCAAAAAATTGGAATGTAACTAGGCCTCCTTTCCCACTATTTTTTTTTTCAAAATCTTCCGATCAAAGCTATGAGAAAGACATTTAGCCAAAATACAAATTAATATGCAAATTTCGTTTTAGTTATTTGTGTGCGGAGAGCCAAAATCAAAGCATGCATTAATTCAAAAACGTTCTAAAATTAAATAAAAAAATAAGTTTTTTTTAACTGAAAGTAAGGAGCGACATTAAAACTTAAAATGAACAGAAATCACTCCGTATATGAAAGGGGCTGTTCCCTCCTCAACACCCCACTCTTTACGCTAAAGTTTTTTACTGTTTTAAGAAGTAGAGTTGAGAAAAAGAGTCAAAACTTTAGCTTAAAGAGCGGGGTCTTGAGGAGGGAAAAGCCCCTTTCATATACGGAGTAATTTCTGTTCGTTTCAAGTTTTGATGTCGCTCTTTACTTTCAGTTAAAAAAACTTGTTTTTTATTTTATTTTATTTCCATTTAAAGCTCGGTGAAAGCAAAACTCCTGGTAACACTTTTTCACCCTCCATAAGTTTCGTGGTGGTGCTCATATGGCCCCCTCTGGTAGATATCCGAACGTAATCTTTCACTCTGCAAAGAGGAATATTGTCTGCAATAGGAGTGATACCATACCCTGCAGTACCTATATGACAGGCATTGTCCTAAATAAAGGGAGATTAGAGATTCATTTCTAAATCCCACGCCCACACCTTATTTTATATTTATCTGAAAGTTTACGGGAAGTTAGAAAATTTAGACATAAATGTCATTTTGAGGCCCAGACACGCTCCCAAAACCTATGCAAAGATTCAATGACCCTCCTCCATTATGGCTGATGCACAGTTAAGTACAACTTCACATTTCCAATGATGCTTCAAATGATTCAGGTTAGTTAAATGAAGCTTCGAAATAAATGAAGCTTCTGCATTAACTTTCTATTTTGTAGGGACTAAATGCATCTTTTTGGATCTTTTTGGATACTACTGTGCAGCATTGCAGTGTCTGAAACGGGAAAGAGTAATATATAGTTTTTTTTTAATAATTTCACATCGGTTGGTTATCTTAGAATATTTGATTCATAATTTTTTGGAACCTTTTGAGTAAATATTGTCATTTTGCACCACAAAATCGCAAAAACGCCACTTTGGCGAGGCACAATCTTGCTCGCGTCTTTAAAAAGCACTAAAACTTTTAATTTTAGCTCTAATGAGACTGCTCCCAATTATCTAGAACCATTGGTTCGACATTACCAACAGAGGAACAGGCATCAAACAAACAAACAAATGAAGAAGCATACTTGATTTTCTTCTCAAAAAAGAAAAATGTAAAATTTCACAGTTTCGTCGATAAGGGCTTGAAAACTCAACAACAGGTTTATGAAGTATATTTATATGGAATTGCATTAAAAAGCCGATTCTTTTCAAGCACATATTTCTATCAAAAATATTATTAGCGTGAGTTGCTCCCTAGTTAAAATTCGTTACTATTAGCTATTTATTGTTTCCTTGTAAAGGTAATTGCCTTGTGAAGGTAATAGGTACAAGAGAGGTTCATACAAGTTAATCTCGTCACCTCAAGTGTAGCAGGGACCATTTAAAAACATTCTAAGAGAAAAATTTAAGAAATACTTGCTGCATACGAATGTAGCTGCCTTGTGAAGACCTGTCTGCAGCAGTTTTAGGGGCTTAATTATCACTATCATTATCAGTTTTATCACTAGAAATTATTTTTTAAATATATTTTTTTATCACTAAAAAAAATTGTTTTTTTAAGTCATTTTTTTTTAGTGAAAAAATTATTTTTTTTATCACTAGAGATTATCACTAGACATTGACTCTCCTTTGCTACGATATGGCGGACACTCGAGAAGAATTATGAGTCTTGATCCAAGAAAGGAGGTCAAGCACATTCAATTATAGAACTGAAGGTGTGAAGTGAAAGTATGACAGTTTTGCAACTCATAAAACCTCATAAGAAACTCCTAAATCTTTTCTATCGTAGTAAATTATGCCCGAAACATTGTCTGAAAAAAAAAATTGTGGCGAATGACATGCAACCTTCAAAGCCTAAAAAAAGAGACAAGCCTTCTTCCAGGGAGTTTCCAGGAAATGAAATAAAAAGTTGTATACCTTAAAAGCAGCGTTTCTGCATCCGTCATTAAAGACGAGGTTTGCAACATCAGACGTTTGTGCAGTGACACTTTCATCACGACGGAGTCTTCGAACTGTAATATCCGTAAGTTTTGAGTAGTTCCAACCTGAAGAATAAATAAAACATTACAAGTTGGTTCATAGGTTAAATCTTAAATGATATCGGTAAAGGAGCTCAACACGACATTTGAAACGGATGCTGATTGGTGTGCTCAGGTGCTAACTTTATGGAAAACTTGAAATTTAGTGGGTTTGCCTTTTCAGTAATATTTTTCATACACGTTTTCAAAAGTCTTCCATCAAACAGTTCGTGGTAACGAACTGTAGTAAGGAGCGACCCGGCTCAATAGTAACCAAAACTCTAAAAAATGGAATTTTGGTACCAATAGCTACATCAAAAGAATCGAATTTTAATGCTGATTTTATGAATATAATTTTTATCAAGTTTAGTCTTACCCATCAAAAGTTACGAGCCTGCGAAAATTTGCGTTATTTTAGAAAATAGGGGAAAACACCCCCTAAAAGTCATAGAATCTTAACGAAAATCACACCATCAGATTCAGCGTATCAGACAACCCTACTGTAGAAGTTTCAAGCTCTTATCTACAAAAATGTGGCATTTTATATTTTTTGTCAGAAGGCAGATCACGGATGCGTGTTTATTTGTTTGTTTGTTTTTTTGTTTTGTTTTTCCCAGGGATGATTGTATCGACCCAGTTGTCCTAGAATGTTGCGAGAGGGCTCATTCTAACGGAAATGAAAAGTTCTAGTGCCCTTTTTAAGTGACCAAAAAAAATTGGAGGGCACCTAGGCCCCCTCCCACGCTAATTATTTTCACTAAGTCAACGGATCAAGATTCTGAGATAGCCATTTTATTCAGCGTAGTCGAAAAGCCTTATAACTATGTCTTTGGGGACGACTTACTCCCCCACAGTCCCCGTGGAGGGGTTACAAGTTCAGCACTGACCAGTGCTTACATATAGTAATGGTTATTGGGAAGTGTACAGGCGTTTTCAGGAGGATTTTTTGGTTGGAGGCAGGGGTTGAAAAGAGGGGGATAAGCTGGGGGAACTTTCCATCGAGTAATTTGTCATGGGGGAAGAAAATTTCCATAAAGAAAGCGCAGGATTTACTAGCATTACTTAAAAAAAACAATGAAAAAATAAATATGAAAAAATTTTTTTTTTAGCTGGAAGTAAGCAGCAGCATTAAAACTTAAAACGAACAGAAATTATTATCCATATGAGGGGCTCACTTCCTCCTAATACCTCGCTCTTAACGCTAAAGTATTTTTAGTAATTTCAACTATTTATTCTGCGGCTTTTGTGATTCAGGGGTCATTCTTAATGAATTGGGACAAAATTTAAGCTTTAGTGTAAAGAGCGAAGTACTGACGAGGGGGCGAACCCCGTCATATATGTAATAAAACATGAGAATACAAAAGTTTTTTACGTAAGCTAATTTATAAGTTACGTATATCTTTTACTTATAAAATGATTCGTAGAAAATTAAAAGTTCTAGTTGCCTTTTTAATTACAACTATAAACATTTATAGGCTAAATATATATCATTTACATGTCATCAACGGAAATTTAGCTCGTCTCATATCTCTTGATATAATTTCACCAACATTATTTTTGATAGGTACCAAAGGTTTTAAATAACATATTGGATTCTTGGAAAATTTATAGTCTTATATTTTAGAAAAGTTTGGGCTGGAAAAGCTTGAAAATATTCGGAAAAATCTTGTATTTTATGCTCAAGCATGTCCAGGCTATTTTACAAAATCCTTTAAAAGAAAAAAAAACATATGGAAAAAAATAACTCGGAAGCGATAATGAAATGCTATTGTTTGGATATAGCTAAGTGTCGGTGATTCCGATTTTCCCCAAAACCCGTCATTGTTCCTGTTGTTAATAACTTATATCAGGCATGCAGCTAAACCAGTAACTTATTATTTCTGAGAATTGGTTTAATATATTTTAAAGGTTGGGTCTTCAGAAATTCCGGGAAGATTTCAGTATTATGTAATCAAGTTAAAATTTTCTTTTGGATACAGATGATCAGTTTCAGCTCTATATTTCGATTTTAGTAGATCCAGAGTTCCCCCCCCCCCCTTGAACTTCAAATTTACCCTACGTATGGATGAAAAAGCAGGTGGCTGAAAAAGCATATGACTCAAAAAATAGTTTAAAAAAGGTAGATGGCTAAAAAACCAGTTGATAAAAGGTAGATGATTGAAAAAGCTGGAAATAAACAGCTGGAATGACAGAATAAAATTCAAAAAAGGAGCAATTACCCATAATGTCTTGGAAAGATTTGGCTCTGATCCAAGAAGATTAATTCTAAAGCTTATTGGTGATTTATAATTTTTGGTGATTACTTATTAATAAAGATTTTATCGGTATGATAGAACTTACCGGCAATGTAAGGTTTTGTGAACTACCAATATAACTTCAGCTCCCCAAGCCTTTCATCAAAGAATCGGCTACCCCCCCCCTAAACAAAAAGCTACGTGCGTCCATGTCTGGAATGAATGCATTTTGGACCTTGAAGATCGTTGTTTTCAATTGAAGAGGTTGTAAGAGATAGGACGGGTATACATGAAAGCTGTAGCATGAAAATCGTTTCACAACAATCGAACCCAGAACCCTACTCCGTAACTGTTTGATGGTAGCCTCCTTTCATTCTGATATTGATTACATTTAGTTTAATTAATTATATTTTAATTGCTAATTTAATTAAATTTCTCTATCCATCCCTCCCCCAATAAATCCAATTCAAATCATCAGTTCTGCAATCGGCAGTGGTAGATTTGAAACACAATGTCTGAACTTACGATGAGACTCCAAATATCAGGGAGACCTCCTCACATTTTATTTAGATTTTGGTATAAATTAACTTATTGCTTTAACGTTATAAATAGAGTTTTCCACCATTATATAGGCTAGTTCTTATGATGGTGTAAATACCTGAGGGGACCACTGATAAGTAATTGTTAGGAAAATTGGCTGTCTAAAAAGCAATGGAAAAAAAAACTCACCAAACTCCTCCCATCCCTGGAACCGATTTTCAAGATTCTATAGACAAAACTATTTTTTCTAATTAAAAAAGAGATTCTAAAAATGCTAGCCTCCTCCTTTTAGACCTACGTCAAGTGAAACTCCGTACCTATGCCTCTTGTAAGCGAACCGAAAAATCCTGTCTAGGGTTGTAAAAACTATGGAAATCTATTTACTGATCTATTGTTTGACAAAATTATTGTCAGATTTGACTATATTATTGACAAAAACTATTGTTTTGGCAATTCAAGCATTAAACCAAAATCTCTTATTTGTATGGAATACAAAATTTAGCGGCCCAAATTGTCCGTGCAATTCTGAAAATTCAGATTGTGAAATTGTTGATCGCTAGAAAATATACAATTTAAATGCCGTACAGACTATATTCATAGAGCCATTAGCAATCACACTTTAAATGGTTTACACGTAGAAATTCCTTGAATTACATCAAGCCAATCCATCCCCCTCTAATAACTTAATTCTTTTGTCAGCCCACTTAAAACCCTTATATGACTTTAATCTTGATGAAATGCCTATCAGTAGATCATACCCAATGACCCTATCAATTTATAGTTGACAATATTTCAATTATGGGGTCTCTAAACCAAATAGTTTGGTCCGTTTAAACCATGATTGAAAGCTTTATTGCTGCTGTCAGATAATATAAACGCCTAAATAAAATTAACCATATTAAAAATAATATGACATCTTTTTATCAGCTTGCCGTTAAAAAAAAGTATCTGGATAGGCCAGAAGCTTGAGAAAATTAGTTAAGAGCCTTAATTTCAGAAGAAAAATATTATGTGAGTGACGTCATTTTTATATTCATCAGTATTGCAATGACGTTGTTGCACTTGTCACACTTATGTGGAAAAATTGAAGATTTTCATATATGGAGAAATTTATATTAAATTGCTTCAGAGCAAAAAACTGGTAATTGGAAAAATACTTGGATATGTTGGATATACGCAATAGCGCTGCCTAAGTGAAAAGCGATGTGGACACAATGTATTATTTATTTAGACCAGGGCAGTTCGTATCGAGGAATTTGTAGAAACTTCGAAAAGGACTCATTCGATTGAAAATTGAAAGAGCTAGTGCCCTTTTAATAGTCAAAACTGATTGGAGGGCAACTGTCCCCCATCCCAAGCAAACCATTTTGTCAAAACGCATTCAATCAAAATTTTGAGATAGCCATTTTTTTAAACGTAGTTGAAAGATCCAGAAATTATATCTTTGAAGATAACAACCCCTCAAAGCCCTCAGGGCAAGGGTTGTAAGTTATGCCCTGGGGGCATTAAAGGTCAATATAGAAAGGGTGATCGTATAAACTTTGGAGGGAGTTCATTGGATTACTACTCAGAAGTTTTAGTGCTCTTTTGGAAATGCAGATTGACCGTAGGGTGCATAACCCCCCCTCCCACACACACACACCTCTTATTTTCCCGAAATGCATCGGATACAAATTTTGAGATGGCAATTTGTTGTCTGTGTTACGAAGACCCGAAGTCTCCTGCCTTGAAAAACAAGGAATTGTATTTGAACATGGATATGACTGACGTATCCCTTTTTTCCCTGTCACCACTCACCAGTACGCTACTGGATATATATATATATATATATATATATATATATATATATATATATATATATATATATATATATATATATATATATATATATATATATATATATATATATATATATATATATATATATATCTTGCATAGATATTCAGTTTTTACTCGCTTTATCACTAACTAATTAAAATGCATTTATTAAATAGCCAGGGTTTAGGTGTAATAGTCATTAATAATTTTTACCATCATTATCTAGGCGTATAATCATAAACCCAGTGGGGAAAAATTCTAAACCCATTTTGGAGGAATACTAAATGGAAAGTTCCTAAGCTTGCTTACATCGTTTGTAGACAATTTATAGGTCTTAATGTCTGGATGCTTTGTCTTCCTAATATCCCCACCATTTATTACCCTGGGTGTAGTCACTGATCAAAACGTGGCATCCCCATGTAGAACAATGCTCTCTAGTTGGACCTCGCCAAGGTTTACTTGACTTTTACTTGTGGTTCTCTGCAAGGTTTTTAAAGTAGCTGAGCTTATGCTTTTCGCCATTAGTTCCAATTTGACGATTAGGATAAATATATTAATGATGAGGAGCTTGGTCTCAATAATTCCTTAATCACTTCTGCTCCTGTTGATAATAAGTGATCAGAACTCACCATCTCCAGAACGAACGATACTCCTTAGTTGCACTTCTTCCCCAAGGTCTACTAAGCTTCCACTTGTAACTCTCTGGGAAAATAAAGAAGTCCCAGCAAGTCTTCTAAAAAGCCCGATTTCACAAAGAAACTCTTGTTTTCCTCCAGAAAATGTGGTGAGTGGATTGCGTCTCTCAACGGATACTGCCTGAATCGCCAAGCTGAAATAGAGCCTGAATTAGCCAACTTTTTCGATAAAAGAAAATGGAAAGGAGACATAATAAATGGCGGCAATAGGTAGAGAGATAAAAGTTTTAGAGCAAAGGTTCATGTATCAAGTCTATGCACGGGGTGAAATTTTATTTTTGTATTGTATTGTATCAGACTAATGACGCTTCTTGACTACTCAGGTCCCTGCGTCGGCCCTACAGTGTATTACTGCAGTATGATTCGATCTCTGGGTCCCGTATTACCAAGCTAAGGTCAAACCCACTGCGCCACCACAGGGTGACATTAGATTTTTGTTACACTATCTCGCACTTTTTAAGTATAAAGAAATGAAATGTCGCTATGAACATTAATTTTGTAAGCATAACATAGAGAAAGAATGTTGAGAGAGAGAAAGAGAGGAGGGAGAACTTTGTGCTGACATACAGGGAGATAAACAGAAAGATGTAAAGAGCAAGTAAACGGGAGAGTAAACAGACTGGCAAAAGGCGGGAGGGTGGAAAAAGTGAAAGGAGCTCATTTATTAAGTAGTTGTATTTGGGCTGATATTATTTTCTTGTTATTCTACCACCCCACTGTTTGAAATAAATTAGCAAATATAATGAAACCAAATGACAGCGTAAACTCTGCTTTAATAAGCGTAAAAAAAGAGAATATCGAGACAAGAAGAGAGAGAGAGGGGGAAGACGATGAGAGAAAATTTCACTTTATCAAGTCCTGCCGGCTTGCTGAGAGTTTATTTCTAAAACATTAATCCGATACCAGTTAAAAGGTGTGGAAAGGTAAATCGGTATGAAGTGAGATGTTGGGAAGAAGTACCCTGATCTAAAAATCATCCCCACTCTTCCTTACCCACGTGTCTGTTCATGGGCTAAGATTAGTTTTCAGTGTATATCAAATGTAAGTGAAGACCGAGACCAAAATTAAAAACAAATAGAAATTATTCGGTTTGTGTGGGGTTCCTCCTCCTCGACCCCGTCTTTACGCTTATATTTTATAGTGTTATACTGAAAGTACCTATGAATGTACGTACTTGTACTTAAGCGGTCATTTTTAAGGCGCTGGGGACAAAAAGTCAAACTTCGTTTTTAATATCATTCAGAAGCGAATCTCATAAGAAGCTTGAAAACATTAGCCTAAAAAAAATTTTCGGTTTCAAATGCACCCCCATCCCCTCATCCATAAGAGAACCAATTGCCCAACACCCTAATTGATAATATACAAATATACCGTATTTACAGTCGCTATTTTTATCAGTCGCATGACCTTTATATTTACAGTCGCAGTTTTGCCTCTTAGACTGAGAGGACAAGTAAAACCCTTCCTATAGCTGCCAGAATTTTACCTTAATATCGTTACCACATACTTGATGTAAAAAAAAGATAAAGGTCATCAAGAGCCATTGCTGGCGCATAAGGTGTCGAATTGACGTTTCAGTTGCAGGGTCTTTTTTAATGGGACATTTAGTAACTTTGCTGCCCAGCCTTGCTGCTGTACGGATCAATCCCTGAGCCTCAAACTGCCAATCAGAGCATCAGTCCAATTTTCAACCATAGAGCACATGTTGTAAGATGGTGCAGCAACAGTAGCAAAGACACTCTTTCCTGTAATCCCGAATGTGCAATTTTTTGAATAAATTTGGTTTGAAAAATGCATTGATTTTAAGAGATCAAGACGACGCCATTTTAAAAACGCCTAAACGGTACACAAGGAAACACAAGCACTAATTAGTACATATTATTTCTTGAATTATCAGAGAGTAGTCAGGTCTTAAACTTTCACACTATCACAAAAAAGGTTGCACCTTTTTCATTTTACTCAATGCGTCATCTATCAAAAAGGGAAAAGGTTCATTTATCATTTTGACACGATACATCGAAACACTTCTCGAGAAGTACTTAGATAATACCTAATCAGTCATTAAATGACTATCAAGAAAGCGTTCATCATTTACCTAATTCGAATTGAACGACATATGTGAATAATTATTTGAAAAATTGCGCCTAGCTTAACAATGTACTTGAAAGAAATATTGCTTCTTCTCTGGCTATTAGAAGCTGTTTGAAGGGAAAGAATGTCAAAAGGCCCAAGCCTAGTCTTTGGTTGATTAGATCAACCAATGCTCTAGGTTTCAAAAAATGCGTTTTATTGAGGTATTTTCTTAAAAAAGTACTCTTGTTTAGTAATTTTATTGGAAAAGGAAGAAAAATATCAATATGACACCCTTCCACTTCGATATTGAGAAGTGCATCGCCATAAGATTTCATGATTTGACTCCGCCGATGGACTAGAAAAATCTGAACTGTTTTGAAAGATTTTGTAATGCGAATATTTATGAAGAATTTATACTGCAATTAGATTTTGAATGACCCTTATCTTCATTATGCTATTTTGGAATTACTTTTGATTTAAACCAAAGAAACTGCATCATGAGTACCTTTGAGCTCTTTACGCTAAAGTTTCTTACTGTTTTAAAAAGTAGAGTTAAGAGAAAGGGTCAAACTTTAGCGTAAAGAGCGAGGGGTTGAGGAGGAAAAGGGGTTTCATATACGGAGTAATTTCTGTTCGTTTTAAGTTTTAATGTCGCTCCTTACTTTCCGTTAAAAAAATTTTTTTATTTAATTTCAGGAGAATTGAGCATAGAATATAATCGAACCCCTGAGCACGCGCCTGACTACAAGTATGATTAGCTACATTTTTGTTAAGTCGTTCAATATAATTAACATCCAATCTATTCAACTAATCAACAAACTTTCTTAAGTATTATAATAAGTGAAACAAGTTGAAACACATAAGTATCTTTAATTGACTGTATCTATAAGTTGCCTCAAAGCAATCAAACGCATGATAATACAGTAGACGAGTTTTTTAACTACGGGTGGTCCACCCCGAAAGTCAATTTCATACAGCTAAAATCATATTCTGACATAAATTTTTAGAAACTTGATACGCTAAGCCAAAAATACACAACTATGGTGGGCCAACATATCACTGACATCTTTATTATAATAAAATCCATGTTTGATTTGATGTACAGGCCGCCTACTTCATAAAACCATGCTGAAGGGTATACAGTTTATATCTTGATGGGATAATTATGGTCGGATCAAAGTGGATGAGAGAAAAAATAAATAAAAGTATACATTATGATCCCAGATATCTCTGACCTACAAATGAAAATTACACATAGGCTTGAAACTCATCAAATACCTAGTAATAGAGCTTGGTCATTATATTAAACCACTAATGTTAATTAAACAGATAAAACGAGTGATCCTAGTTCATGGGCGGGAACAAAATCAATCTTTGTGCTCTTCAAAAAAAAAAAGAATTTGGCTCTTCCATCGGTATTTCTCACCTCATGGCCATTTCATTAGTACAACTTTCAACCTTCTGGGGGGGGGGGGCACCTGCCCCTGAAACAACTCCCTAGATCTGCCCCTGTTCTGGCTTACTGTAACCGAACCCCTAAAAAAAATCTAAATTTGAAGGGGGCTATACAGCAAAGAACATACTTTTATACTAGTTACAAAAATGTGCTCTTACTGAGCCTATAAATAGATTTTTGAAGTTAGAATTCCATTTCTCTAACAAAGATTGGTAATTCCGCAGCAATACCCCTTCAATGAAAGAATAACTATAGTGACAAAAAAGAGCGTCAGCCAATTTCCCGTTCAATACTGTTTCTCTATAAAAACATCCCTACTTTGAGAGCCCCCCCCCATTATTGAAGTAGAATTTAGGCTAAAGCTATATGCAAACTTACAAAAAAGCACTATAATAGCAAAATTTTTACTCTATCAAAGAATAAATTTACTATTAATCATATTTTGAGGGTCCCAAGTAAGAATTTTCCTATGTTTTTCTTAGGGATTTCGTGCCTTTTTTCTGATTTATACGATTATTAATTATAATTACAAACAGTTATTAATTATACAATTTACTTTGTAATTCATGCTAATTTTCATGAAAGACTGTGAATCGAAGAAAGATTGAATAAACTAGGGGAAAGGCCCAGGAGTTCAAAACTATAATTTTTATTAAAAGGGAAATCTAAAAGTAGGAGATAAAACCAAAAACTTGTGGAAAAGAGCTACAGGAACAATAAAAACTGAAGGTAATTTGAACAAAAGTGGAATACTTCAAGCAAGATTCAATTTTGGCGGTCCATGTCTGAACCCGAACTGGTGGGAAACTATATGAATATTAAATATGCTAAAAAAAAATTCCTCAAAGAAATATCATTATGTATAGGACAACGCACAATGGGGAAAAACCGCACGAATGGAAAACATGCAAAAATGTTTTCTTTACAATAATTTCAAATTTAAACACAGTCTCATGACCTTTAACAATTCATTGAGAGACATTACACTAGAAAACTACTTATATTAGAAAAGAACTGACCCCTGAGAGCTTCAAGTCAGAGCCATAGCAGTTTAAATATAAAAAGAGCAAAATCTAATCAGCTTGAAACCATGATGGTCTAGTATTTATTAAGTTTCCATCTGACACAAATGTGCAAATTACAAAAATAGAAGAAAGGAAGGGGTGTAAGGACGTTCTAATCATGTCCATAATTGTTTATTCAATTCAGGCTAGACTTTTGGGATGCGGCCGCTCGTATAGCTAAAATACAATTAATAAAATAAGATATAAGATCTCACTATTGTGACACCTCAACAAGTTTCTTTTTATAAATGAAAGAATGCGAATCTTGAAGCCCAAATAATGAAGTCGTATGTAAATTACCTATTGTGAAAAGAGCGACTGTTCATGCTTGAATGAACAAAATATCATTGCAAGTTGTAAGATTCATTAAAATACCACCCATGGGAAGAAATAATTCTTTTATTGCTTGATAATACAAAAAAGTTTAAAGATATGTTTGTAAATGATATTTTTCAATCATAATTAACCAATAACCATCTGTTTGGAATGTTAGCATAAGTAAAGACATAAATTTCATTTCATTTCTTACATTATATAGAACAATTTACTGATGTGGAACTACCGTCGTGTGATATTGGCCATTGTCAATTACCCTCCTGAGAACAATGGTATGACTTTACGCAGCCGGTAACTGAAGCCTTTTTGGTACTTGTGTATTACTCAGAACACACTCAATAAGTGAAGGTTAGGGTGGGTATCTTCTATCACTATGCGTTCCTTATCGTAAGAGTATAAAGTCATGCTGTGTCCATTGACGCACTGTTTTGTTGTGGGCAACAACCCCTTATCCTGGAAAATATAATTGCCTCTTTTTCAGTCTTTGGCAAATCCCAAATCTTCTTTTCAAAATCCATGTTCAAACACTATCTTCTATCACTGTGTCTAGCAAACTATATTGAGCTTTGTCTTTGTGGCTATGAAACCGGATTTTCTCATAAGATGTATCTGCATCGTAGTTTGTCAAACAGTTCGTGGTAACGAACTGTAGTAAGGAGCGACCCGGCTCAATAGTAACCAAAACTCTAAAAAATGGAATTTTGATACCAATAGCTACATCAAAAGAATCGCATTTTAATGCTGGTTTTAAATATATAAGTTTCATCAAGTTTAGCCTTACCCATCAAAAGTTACGAGCCGGAGAAAATTTGCCTTATTTTGGAAAATAGGGAGAAACACCCCCTAAAAGTCGTAGGATCTTAACGAAAATGACACCATCAGCTTCAGCGTATCAGAGAACCCTACTGTAGAAGTTTCAAGCTCTTATCTACAAAAATGTGGAATTTTCTATTTTTTGCCAAAAGACAAATCACGGGTGCGTGTTTATTTGTTTGTTTGTTTTTTTTTTTTTCTTTTCCCCAGGGGTCATCGTATCGACCAAGTGGTCCTAGAATGTTGCAAGAGGGCTCATTCTAACAGAAATGAAAAGTTCTAGTGCTCTTTTTAAGTGACCAAAAAAATTGGAGGGCATCTAGGCCCCCTCCCACGCTCATTTTTTTCCCAAAGTCAACGGATCAAAATTTTGAGATAGCCATTTTGTTCAACATAGTCGAAAACTATAATAACTTTGTCTTTGGGGATGACTTACTCCCCCACAATACCTGGGGGAGGGGCTGCAAGTTACAAACTTTGACCAGTGTTTACATATAGTAATGGTTATTGGGAAGTGTACAGACGTTTTCAGGGGGATTTTATTTTGCTTGGGGGTGGGGCTGAGGAGAGGGGGCTATGTTGGAGGATCTTTCCTTGGAGGAATCTGTCATGGGGAAAGAAGAATTCAATGAAAAGGGCGCAGGATTCTCAAGCATTACTATAAGAAAACAATGAAAAATAAACATGAAAACGTTTTTTCAAATGAAAGGAAGAAGTAGCATTGAAACTTAAAACGAACAGAGATAATTCCGCATATGAGGCGTTCTAAAAATACTTTAGCATAAAGAGTGAGGTATTTAGGAGGAGATAAATACCTTGCTCTTTATGCTAAAGTATTTTTAGTAAT
Organism: Artemia franciscana; assembly: GCF_032884065.1. Lineage (NCBI taxonomy): Eukaryota > Metazoa > Arthropoda > Branchiopoda > Anostraca > Artemiidae > Artemia > Artemia franciscana. The sequence goes on from NC_088882.1 coordinate 10,737,469, forward strand.
TTAAATTATTTATTCTACGGCCTTTCTGATTCAGGGGTCATTCTTAAAGAATTGGGACAAAACTTACGATTTAGTGTAAAGAGCGAGGTATTAACGAGGGTACAAACCCCCTCGTATACATATTAAAAATATAAGGTTATGAAAGTTTGTTACGTAAGTTAATTGTTAAGTTACGTATATTTTTTACTAATAAAAACGTTCGTTAAATATTAAAAGTTCTAGTTGCCTTTTTAAGTAACCGAAAAATTGGAGGGCAACTAGGCCTCCTTCTCCACCCCTTATTTTTCAAAATCGTCTGATCAAAACTAAGAGAAAGCCATTTAGCAAAGAAAAAAGAATTATTATACAAATTTCATTTTAATAATTTATGTGCGGAGAGCCAAAACCAAACATGCATTAATTCAAAAACGTTCAGAAATTAAATAAAAAAAATAAATAATTTTTTTAGCTGAAAGTAAGGAGCGACATTAAAACTTAAAACGAACAGAAATTACTCCGTATATGAAATGAGTTGTCCCCTCCGCAATCCCTCGCTCTTTACGCTAAAGTTTGACTCTTTGCCACAATTCTACTTTTTAAAAAAAATTAAAAGCTTTAGCGTAAAGAGCGAGGGATTGCGGAGGGGACAACTCATTTCATATACGGAGTAATTTCTGTTCGTTTTAAGTTTTAATGTCGCTCCTTACTTTCAGTTAAAAAAACTATGTTTTTTTTATTTAATTTCACGAAAGAACCTAACTTCACTTATTGAGTTTGTTCTGAATAATACACAAGTACCGCCACTTTATATTACTTAATTTAAATATTACTTATTATGCAAAGCATAAATATATATATCCCTATTAATATATATTATATAAATACTATATTTATGGTGTTTTATCATGCTTTCAGTAGGTTTCTGATCCTCATTTTTTTTTTGCTTGTTGTCTAGCAAACTAATTAGCTCTAAAGTGCGAAGTAGTAGACCTAATTAGTGAGACCAAATTAATTGGAATGCTAGTTTTGAAACCTGTCTACTGTGGCTTCAATTTGTTTTGCAACGTATTAAAAACAAAACATTGCTTAAAACAGAAATTAAATTGCTTTTAGCATTTTTCGAGAAGCAGAGAATATGTAAGATTTAGGACTAACATTTTTACGTATATGTATAGTTTTTAATTTCAGGAGGAGATTCATTTTCTTTAAAATCAGTAACGATAGATACTAGGGTCTTCCGAGATATATATTCTAGCAACATATACCGGCTACCGGTTTGCGCAGGCGCTAAGGCTCATGAATTGAATTGAATTGAACTGGATGATTCCTCCTCTCTTCCCGCAAGGACTCAGGAGGCTTCTTATACTATGATCACTATACCACTTGGTTCATATAAGATTTATCCGATTAATATTCTTTAAAAACTTGCATATCAACTTAAGTCCATCAGCACAATCACTGTTCAAGCCTTCTCCGCTTAGTATGTCACTATTCTGTCGAATTCTGTTTTCCCTAATAAATTTTCGAATATCCTTCCTACTGTCTTCTGTTCCTTCACAATCGAATAAAAGATGTTCTACCGTTTCCTCATTTCCACAAAATGTACATTTCGGATCATCATTATAGAAACGGGCTCTATATGCCTGAGTTCCTGCATGACCTGACCTTAGTCTAAATATCACCCTGGCTTCAGATTTACATAGCGCTCCATACATTTTCTTTTCAAATCGCCTTTCTTTCTTTTGTATAATAAATTTATTTGTTGAGAACGCACGAGTGTCCTCGAGTGTCCTTATTTTCAATTTCTTTATCACTTCTCCAATTTGATTAACCATCCTGGGCGTAACACTTGCAAGTGGTTGCCCGTCTTCTATGGATGCTTGTTTTGCTGCAGTGTCGGCCATTTCATTTCCCCTAATGTTCGCATGTCCAGGTACCCAATCCAATGTGATAGTTACTCCTTTTTCCAGTAGTTTCTGTAATTCTTCATGGCAATAAATCACTTCGGGAGCTACTTTATTTAACTGTCTCCCATTTATGCTCCATGCAAACGTGTCTTTTTACAATGACGAACTAGAGTCGTACCTAAGGCTCATGGCTCTGGGTTCACTCAATTTTTGAACCTACCTTTAGCCATGTGTTCCCATCCGACAATTAAGTTTGACTCTTTCTCTCAACTCTACTTTTTAAAAAAGTAAAAACTTTAGCGTAAAGAGCGGAGCGTTGAGGAGGGAACAGCCCCTTTCATATACGGAATAATTTCTGTCGTTTTAAGTTTTAATATCGCTCCTTACTTTCAGTTAAAAAAAATTGTCTTTTTTTACTTAATTTCTGAACGTTTTTGATTTAATGCATGTTTTGATTTTGGCTCTCCGCACATGAATAATTAAAACGAAATTTGTATATTAATTTATTTTTATGGCTAAATGACTTTCTCATAGTGTTGATCGGACGATTTTGAGAAAAAAGGAGCGAGGGAGTAGGCCTAGTTACCCTCCAATTTTTTGGTTATTTAAAAGGCAACTAAAACTTTTAATTTTTACGAACGTTTTTATTAGTAAAAATATACGTAACTTACGAATTAACTTACGTAACGAACTTAAATATTCGTATGTTTTTATCACGTATATGAGGGTGTTTCCCCATCGTCAATACCTCGCTCTTTGCACTAAAGCTTAAATTTTGTCCCAATTCCTTAAGAATGACCCCTGAATCACAAAGGCCGTAGAATAAATAGTTAAAATTAATAAAGTCACTTAAGCGAAAAGAGCGAGGTATTAGGAGGAGATGAACCCGTAATAATTTCTGTTCGTCTTAAGTTTTAATGCTGTCCGATACTTTCAGTTGAAAAAACTTTTCATATTTATTTTTTTATTGTTCTTTAAAAAATGCTAAAAAATCCTGCGCCCCCTTCATGGAAAATTTCTTTCCCCATGACAAATTCTTCCATGGAAAGTTCCCCCCGCATAACCCCTTCCCCTCAACCCCTCCCCCAGCCAAAAAATCCCCCTGAAAGCGTCTGTACACTTCCCAATAACCATTACTATATGTAAAGACTGGTCAATGTTTGTAACTTGCAGCCCCTCTCACGGGGACTGTGGGGGAGTAAGTCGCCCCCAAAGAATAGTTATTAAGTTTTTCGACTATGTTGAATAAAATGGCTATCTCAGAATTTTGATCTGGTGACTTTGGGAAAAAATGAGCGTAGGAGGGGGCCTCGGTGCCCTCCAATATTTTGGTCACTTAAAAAGGGCACTAGAACTTTTAATTTCCTTTAGAATGACACCTCTCACGACATTCTAGGAGCACTGAGTCGATACGATCATCTCTGGGGAAAAAAAAAAAAAACAAAAAACAAATGAACACGCATCCGTGATCTGTCTTGTAGCAAAAAATACAAAATTCCACATGTTTGTAGATAGGAGTTTGAAACTTCTACTGTAGGGTTCTCTGATACTCTGAATCCGATGGTGTAATTTTCGTTAAGATTCTATGACTTTTGAGGGGTGTTTCCCCCTATTTTCTAAAATAAGGCAAATTTTCTCAGGCTCGTAACTTTTGATGGGTAAGTCTAAACTTAGTGAAGGTTATATATTTAAAATCAGCATCAAAATTGCGATTCATTTGATGTAAATATTGTTATAAAAGCTCCTTTTTTTAGAGTTTTGGTTACTATTGAGCCGGGTCGCTCCTTACTACAGTTCGTTACCACGAACTGTTGATATCCGAAATGCTTAATCAGCTGCTCCCTATTCTTTCATTGTTAATGGTCTTAACAAGGGACGCATCCACAATTTTTGTCGAGGAGGGCTATTTTTTTCGGGGGCGGGGGGGCTAAACTTTGAAAAATGCATCAAAACTTACTTATATGCATTTGTGTTACGTTTTTACGAGTCAGATAAATATTCCGAGGGGGAGCTCAAAACCCTTAAACCACCCCTTGGATACAGTCTGGGTTTAAGATTTAATTGGTTGCGTATATATATGCCGTTGTAAATTCAAGCTGCACTACCCAGCGTATGAGGGGTCGCCTTCTTCGGGCCCCCCTACATCCTACCTCAGACTCATTTGGTTTTCACACCAAGTTTGGCTTTTTCATGCATATTTTGTTACACATAATCTACTCTGAATACTTTGGAAACTTTGCTGCATTTTGTTCTGTTTCAGAAATATCTATTAACCCAGTTGTGCCATTTGGGGAGGGGATTGGAAAGTAATATCCCCATCCCCTAGATTCTCAATACCTTTTTATTGTTACTAAAAATACTTGTTTCGGTGTTTTCACTGAAAAATACCTTTGTTTGTCTTTTCCTTAAGAAAAACCGAAAAAAAACATCGAAATTACCCCCCTTATATTTTGAGAAATTCGCTTTATTACATTTTCCCCAACATTCTTGTTAATCGACGTGTCTGGCCAGATCCATAATTATTGTCTTATGAGAAAGCACAGCATATATTCATGTAGAAAAAAAATAGCTACGTTTACAATGCTTGGTATTGAACCTAAGCCCTGTTTGTTCTTCAGTGTTAACCAATCCAGTTGCCCCAGCGTCGTTATTTTTCTTGTCTCTTCTTCTTTTTGAAGTGAGAGTACAGTCGTTTTTAACGTTTTGCCTATATCAGTATTTTCATCTGAAAGTGTAACTGGTTCTTTTTTGAAAAAAGTAAGGGAAGATATATCTCCCCCATAAAGCGTTTTTGTAGCAAGCAGTGGTACCAATTGGAGGAAGAGGCATTCCCTCCCCGTTCCAAATTTTCGACTCATTTCAGGATCATGAAAAATACCTTTTTGTATCTTTATGGTAAAGCATCATTTTTTGGTAATTGCTGAAAAAAATTGTCCCCCTTAGATATTGAAAAATATTATAGAAGATACACAAAGTGACCATCTCCCGATGTTTTGAAACATACATTCTGCCCCCTTCATATTTTCGTGAATTTGGCTCTACTGGTAGGAAGCAAAAAAAAAATGAACTTGTTAAACCAGCCTCAACAAAACCCACAGAATCGATTAGAACCCATTAAATCGATTGGTTGCATGCTGTGTTTAAGGTGAGAAGAAAGCGGCGAAGAATGATACATTAGCTATGTTGTTACAGCATGTACAAGTTTTCTAATTGATCTGAAAAACAGCCCTGCAAAATGACAGGTCATAAGTTATAAAACCTGAATATGTAAGTTTTTGAATAATGTATTATCTTAACTAACTAGCTACTGTAAATCCTGACTCAGATGCCAGGAAATGATTTTGAGGGACGCAAAAATTAGGGGGCAAAAGGTAGGGCTGTATCTAGGGGAGGAGTCGGAGGGGAGGACTGGTTTCCTCCACCCGAAACATTTCTCGGACTGGATATTCGCTCGTAAAAATGTGGATAAAAAGACCATTTCTCTTAAAAAAGTGAAAAATATTTCTTCGGCTGATAAATTGAAGTTTAAAATGCTGGTAAAAACACCATAGCTCACCGCCCAAGAAACAGTTTCCTTGGCAGTCCCCTCCCACTCGCTTAAAACAAATCCTGGATACAGTTCAGGGACAAAGAACAAAATAAAAAATAACAAAGAACAAGAACATACCTTAAACGGAATTTTTCACGTGGGCGAATATTTGGCTCGCTAGAACTCTTATGTTGACGCAACAATTTAGCTCAAAAAGATTTACCGCCCTCTTTCAGAACATAAATTGTCAATTTCAGAACAGCAACAAAGAAAACGCACCGATAAAACCTTAGAAATAAATTATTCCTGGGAACATTTGAATGCATTCTTCGTTTTAATACTTATTAGGAAATTCTCTTATCGATAGTATATATTTCCTTACCTTGCTCCATTAAAATCAGACTCTTTCTTTTCTGAAACCATTCTGTCTTGGGGCTTACACTTCACCATGATTAGCTCATCCTCGGGGAGTTTAAGTCCAGCTACCACTGGAATTCGGATGCTGACGCAAAGCCACGGCTAAAAGATAAAGAATTTTATCAACATCCCTACAAGTAATTCACAGAGAGGATGAAAAACTATAACGCCCAAGATTTCGCTCTCAAAGCGTTACATCCAATTTAAACGTTACTATATCATCAAACAGTTCGTGGTAACGAACTGTAGTAAGGAGCGACCCGGCTCAATAGTAACCAAAACTCATAATAATGGAATTTTGATACCAATAGTTACATCAAAAGAATTGCATTTTTATGCTGATTTTAAATATTGAAGTTTCATCAAGTTTAGTCTTACCCATCAAAAGTTAAGAGCCTCAGAAAATTTGCCTTATTTTAGAAAATAGGGGGAAACACCCCCTAAAAGTCATAGAATGTTAACAAAATCACACCATCAGATTTAGCATATCAGAGAACCCTACTGTAGAAGTTTCAAGCTCCTATCTACAAAAATGTGGAATTTTGTATTTTTGCCGAAAGACAGATCACAGACGATCATGCGTGTTTATTTGTTTTTTTTTTGTTTTTTTTTCCAGGGTGATCGAACTGACTCAGAGTTCCTAGAATGTCACGAGAGGGCTCATTCTAACGGAAATTAAAAGTTCTAGTGCCCTTTTTACGTGAAAAAAAAATAGAGGGCACCTAGGCCCCCTGCCACGCTCATTTTTCCCAAAGTCACCGGATCAAAACTTTGAAATAGCCATTTTGTTCAGTGGGATAGAAAAATCTAACAATTATGTCTTTCGGGACGACTTAATCCCCCGCCCCCGGGGGAGGGCTGCAAGTTGAAAACGTTGACCATTGTTTACATATAGTGATGCTTATTGGGAAGTATACAGATGTTTTCAGGGGGAATTTTTCACGTTAGGGGGGAGGTTGGTCGGGTGGGCGAGGTTACGTGGGAGGATCTTTCCATGGAGAAATTTATTATGAGGGAAGAGAATTTCCATGAAGGGGCCCTAGGATTTTCTAGAATTATTAAAAAAAAAAAAATGAAAAAAATAGTTTTTTCAACTGGAAGTATGGAGCAGCGTTAAAACCTAAGACGAACAGAAATTATTGCGTATATAAGAATGCTCGTCTCCTCCACAATACCTCGCTCTTTACGCTAAAGCATTTTTAGTAATTTCAACTATTTATTCTACGGCCTTTAGGATTCAGGTGTCGTTCTTAAAGAATTGGGTCAAAATTCAAGCTTTAGTGTAAAGAGCGAGGTATTGACGAGGGGACGAACCCCCTCATATATATAATAAGAAGTATACAAATACAGAAGTTCGTTTAGTAAGTTAATTTGTAAGTTACGTATATTTATTACTAATAAAAACGTTCGTAAAAAATAAAAAGTTCTAGTTGCCTTTTTAAGTAACCAAAATTGGAGGGCAACTAAGCCTCCGGCCCCACCCCTTTTTTATCAAAATCGTCCGATCAAAACTATGAGAAAGCCATTTAGCTAAAAAAAAATAAAATAATATGCAAATTTCGCTTTAATTATTCATGTGAGGTGAGCCAAAATCAAAACATGCATTAATTCAAAAACGTTCAGAAATTAAATAAAAAGACATGTTTTTTTAACTGCAAGTAAGGAGGAACATTAAAGATTAAAACGAACAGAAATTACTCCATATATGAAAGGGGTTGTCCCCTCCTTAACGACAGGCTCTTTACGCTAAAGTTTTTTATTTTTTTAAATAGTAGAATTCTGAGAAAGATGCAAACTTTAGTGTAAAGAGCAAGGCGTTGAGGAGGGGACAACCCCTTTTTTATACAGAATATTTTCTGTTCGTTTTAAGTCTTAATGTCGCTCCTTACTTGCAGTAAAAAAACTTGTTTTTTTACATTTAATCTCTTAAGGAATAAGGGAAATTGTCATGTAATCTTTTAGGCGAAATATTGCATTGACTAAGGAAAAAACATTATTATGTTGAAATATTTAATAAAACAGGTCAAAGAACTTTAACTGACACTAGAAAGAAAAAAAAAAAAAAAAAAAGCCTAGACTTTTTCCTTCTCAACTCTGACAGGAGATTGTTAGCGCCTTAACCCAGAAAATTATTTTCCTTTAGACCATGCGTTGCCTAATTTAACTCATTTTTTGGCACTGCGTATTGGCCTTATCTTCCATACGTGTAATAAACATCAGGGGCTTGATTTCATCAAAATTATGGGGGAGGAGAGGGGGAGTTGGAGCCGATTTCTTCAAGTCAAGTGAAAATGACAGTAAAAATTGTGCCATTTAGTACCGTAAAGGCAAAGGTATACTAAAGAAAATTGATCTGTTTTTGTGAAAGCTTGAATTATGTAGGTCTATGTGAGTTTCGACAAGGTTTTTTGAGACACTAAATTTCAACTGGGGGTTAGGACTGAGGTTCGGGGGGCAGTTTTCCTCCCTGTCCTATAGCAAATTACCCCCATTGTTAAAAAATAAATTCCTCAGATTAATTTTTTCTTGGTACTTCATGATCACAGAATTTTCGTTATATCCGAGCCTTTGTCCTTTTTATGGCACTTGGTATTTACCAAGTGACATATAGCGATCGCAAATTCTGTTGGTCTGTCTGTCTGTCCCGGTTTTGCTAGTTTGGGCACTTCCAGATAAGCTAGGACGATGAAATTTGGCAGGCGCATCAGGGACCAGACCAGATTAAATTAGAAATATTCACTTCCTCGATTTGATAATATGGAGGGGGAGGGAGAGAGTGGGGGGAGGTTTAATTTGGAAAATTAGAAAAAATGATCTTACGAATGGGTGATCAGATCTTAATGAAATTTGATATTTAGAAGAATATCGTGTCTCAGAGCTTTTAATTTAAATCTCTCGACCGGACCCGGTGTAATTGGGGGAGTTGGAGGGGGAAACCTAAAATCTTGGAAAACGCTTAGAGTGGAGGGATCGGGATGAAACTTGGTGAGCAAAGCAAGTATAAGTCCTAGATACGTGATTGACATAACCGGAACGGATCTGCTCTCTTTGGGGGTGACCGGATCTTAATGAAATTTGATATTTAGATGAAGCTCATGTCTCAGAGCTCTTATTTTAAATCCCGAACAGAATTGGTGACATTGGGGGAGTTAGAGAAGGAAACCGGAAATCCTGGAAAACGCTTAGAGTGGAGAGATCGGGATGAAACTTGGTGGGTAGAATAAGCAAATGTCGTAGATACGTAACCGGACTGGACCCGCTCTCTTTCGGGGAGTTAGGGGGTCCAGTGCTTTGGTGAGTTCGGTGCTTCTGGACGTGCTAGGACGATGAAAATTGGTAGGCGTGTCAGAGACCCGCATAAATTGACTTGATAAAGTTATTTTCCCGATTCGACCACCAGGGGGACTGAAGGGAGAGGAAAAATTAGAAACACGAGGTATTTTTAACTTGCAAGTGGGTGATCCGATCTTAATGAATTTTGGTATTTAGAAGGACCTCGTGTCTCAGAGCTCTTATTTTACATCCCGAACGACATTAAGCCACTGATTTTCCTTTTAAAACAATCTATTGATTCTTAGAATTTTGTTAGAGCTCATGCCATATGAGCTCTTAGCTCTGGTTTTTAGCGCTTTTTGTCATTGGTGTTTGCAAGCGTGTCAAGCTAGAGGTCCACGCTCGGTTAGAGGTCTATGTCTATTTTGCTTCTGTTAACACATCAAATTGAGTGCTTAGAAGCACAAATTACAGCAAAGCGTCGAGTTTAAGGACTAGAGCTCTGTGTCAAGGATCTGAAATTCTACTAGCCAGGAAGTTATTTCCGTCACTACCTTCATCATCCATTCTTGAAAGAGGTCCTCGTATGTGTATGTGATTAGGCCTCCTATGGGCACCTATTCACCGGAATGTAGTGGAGGGATGCGGAAGCAAATATTTTCATTTCTTTTAATAAAAATACTAATTTTTTAAAATCTAGGAGGTTTTTTTTTGTCTTTTTTCGATGAAACCACAAGATAAAGGTGCTTTTCAAGATCCTGGTGAAGGGACAAAAAATCTAGGGAGGAAGGCATAGCTACCCACACCCATGAGCACCCTTGACTAAACAGGTGCCTGGTCAGAAATCAATGTTTAGGCATAGAATTCTAGTAAGACCTGGAAGTAGAAGCCACTTTTAAAGTGTAGATATTTTCTAATTTACTTCACTGTTGAAAATCTTAAATCTTTTTTGTATTTTTCTTTTCTTTTTGCTAGTACACAATAAGAACAGTGACTGAATCCTTCTTCTTTACTAAATTCTAACTCCTATTGCTAATACTTGATGAACTCCCTCCCTTTAAATGTTTGCAACCTTATTCATGTACTACTTACATGTGTAACCAAAGATAATTAAAAATGACCATGTTAAAAATCCTTTAAGCACCAAGGACATAAAAATAAACACATTTTTGGCCCGGGGCCCATCTTAGACATACTCACACGGAAACTGCAATTTTCTAGGATTGTTCTTTTGCTTGTTCGGATTCTTTTAGCGCAGCACTACATTGTCGTTAGTGCTATCACCTTGCATCGTGAAAATAAATAAGTAAAACTAATCAGTTAAATTTTGCAATGCTCTCTGTTCGAAAAAGCTGAAAAATTAACTATCTGCTATTTCCCAAAGCGGCAGGAGGTAGCACGACTGGAAACTGAAAAAATAATAAGAGGAATAAAAATGGGAAGACACCTGGTGTTGATGGACCGGGATACGAATTTTATAAAGAATTTTTGTCCGGAAATTGGTGATCTTTTTTACTCTGGTGGTAAGAAGCTATATTGAACAATGATATCTAGGGGACGATTTAGGCATGATATTTTTCCTTTTTAAAGGAGGCGATAGAAGGAGCTTCAAAACCAGAGGGCTGTATCGGTTTCAATCAGTGACTACAGAAGAATGTCCAAATTATTAATTAAGAGAATGAAGAATATAATGCCGGGAATCATGGGAGGATATCAGTTTGGTGGTATTCGAGGAAATAAGGCCCAGTCTGGGTCGAGGAGGTTCAGTCAGTGAAAATATTCGATGCTCTTTCTGAGAGTACGGTGAATATGGGAAAATTGTGAGAAGATCGTGTGCAAAAGATTAAGGGGTTGCTGGCAGCCCATCAAAGGACACATTTCTTGTCAATGTTTGGACAAGTAGTGTATGTGAACACGTATGCTCTCCCGCTGCTATTTTAGCTGACACCGTCTTTTAATATCGAAGATAAGTGCGCGAAAAAGATGGGAAGGAGCATTTGGCGTTTTGTTTGGAAGGGGCAACTGAAAAGCTAAGTGCAAAAATGTTGTATAGGCTGCTAGATGAAGGGAGTCTTGGTGTTATAGATTTCCGAAAGGTGCACAAGTCTCTGAGGATTAGAGACGTTTGTTAAATCATCTGTTGTGAATGGATCAACGGTTAAATAATAAAAGAACGGACCTTGCCGATGACAAATACTGAGGAGGATGAACTAGCAAAACAAAAAATAGTGATGTGCCAGGAAAAATTCATGAAGTGATATGGTATATTCGAGAGAAAAAAACGTAGGCTTTCTGAATGAATTTACGTTTATTCATGAGATACTGCCGCACCAAGATCGAGTGAGTCGTTTTACTCGTGATGAAGGGCAAAAGTGCAAGCTGTCTGACGAAATACTGAAAATTCGGTCTGAATGTTTTGACTACAAATATAATGACGGAATTGTAGATAAATGTTCAAGTGGCTTGAGCAATCGTGGTGTGGTTTTGAACACTGAGAAGATAAGATAAGTTTGATTAAACTGAATATTGTATTTCCCGGAAATGAGACGAGAGAGCGAGATGTGGTTTTGATTGTAACGAAATTATGTGAATATGTATGAAAAATAAGGAAGAAGAGAAAAGGGATTGAGTTAAAAAGGTTTTGAATGTAAGAAAATGATGGCGTTTAAGTGAGAGTAAAAGGTGGAAAGAGCGATTGGATATTGAGTGGATAGAATTGTTGGCTGAACATTTTATTGGAAAGACGTAGGTTATGCTTGAGGAGATCTGTTGTGAGAGTGTGTCTGCATGTGAGTATAAATGGGTAAAACAGCGTTACCAGTTTTTATGGGACTTGGTATTAACGAAGTGACATATAGCGATCGCAAAATCTATCGGTCTGTCGGACTGTCGGTCTGTCTGTCCCGGTTTTGCTACTTTAAGCACTTCCAGGTAAGCTAGGACGATGAATTTTGGCAGGCATATCAGGGACTTGACAAGATTAAATTAGAAATAGTCGCGATTTTTGCGACTATTTCTTTTTACTCCTTTATTTTAAATTGTTTTTTATTTATTTTCAATAAATTAGAAATAGTCGCGATTTGACCATCTGGGGGGGGGGGAGAGTGGGGGGTCGGTTAATTTGGAAATAATTAAGTATTTTTAACATACGAACAGGTGATGGGATCTTAATAAAATTTGATATTTGGAATGACACCGTGTCTCAGAGCTCTTATTTTAAATCCCAACCAGATCTGGCGACATTGGGGGGAGTTGGGGGGGTCTAAAATATTGGAAAACGCTTAGAATGGAGGGATCAGGATGAAACTTGGTGGGAAAAATAAGCAGGAGTCCTAGATACGTGATTGACATAACCGGAAGTTAATTCTGAAAATTAGAAAAAATGAGGTATTTTTAACTTACGAAGGAGTGATCGGATCTTAATGAAATTTGAGGTTTGGAAGAATATCATGTCTAAGAGCTCTTATTTTAAATCCCGACTGGATCTGGTGACATTGGAGGAATTGAGGGGGGAAACCTAAAATCTCGGGAAACGCTTAGAGTTGAGGGATCGGGATGAAACGTGGTGGGAAAAATAAGCACAAGAACTAGATAAGTGATTGACATAACCGTAACGAATCCACTCTCTTTGGGGGAGTTGGGGGGGAGGGTTTATTCTTGAAAATTAGAAAAAATGAGGTATTTTTAACTTACGAAGGAGTGATCGGATCTTAATGAAATTTGATTTTTGGAAGGAAATCGTGTCTCAGAGCTTTTACTTTAAATCTTGACCAGATCCAGTGACATTGGGGGGAGTTGGGGGGCATAAAATATTGGAAAACGCTTAGAGTGGAGGGATCGGGATGCAACTTGGTGGTAAAAATAATCGGAAGTCCTAGATACGTGATTGAAATAACCGGAACAGATCTGCTCTCTTTTGGGGAGTTGGGGGAGGAGGGTTAACTCTGAAAAAATAAAAAAATGAGTTATTTTTAATTTACGAGGGAGTGATCGGATCTTAATGAAAATTGATATTTAGAAAGATATCGTGTCTCATTACTATGATTTTAAATCCCGAAGGGATCCGGTGAAGGGGAAGTTAGGGGGAGGGCGGAACCTAAAATCTTGGAAAACGCTTAGAGTGGAGGGATTCAGGATGAAACTTGGTGGGGGAAATAAGCACAAGTCCCAGATACGGGATTGACATAACTGGAACGGATCTGCTCTCTTTGGGGGAGTTGGGAGGGGGTTGATTCTAAAAAATTAAAAATGAGGTATTTTTGACTTACGAAAGAACGATCGTATCTTAATGAAATTTCATATTTAGAAGGACCTCGAAACTCAGATCTCTTATTTTGAATCCCGACCGGATCCAGTGTTATTGGGGGGGACCGGAAATCTTGGAAAAAGCTTAAAGCGGAGAGATCAGGATGAAACTTGGTGGAAAGAATAAGCACAAGTCCATGATAATTGACTGACATAACCGGATCGGATCCGCTCTCTTTGGTGGAGGTGGGGGGGGGGGGGGGGTAATTCGGTAAAATTAGAAAAAATAAGTATTTGTAACTTACAAACGGGTTATCAGATCTTAAGGAAATTTGATATCTAGAAGGATCTTGTGCTTTAGAACTCGCATTTTAAATCTCGGCCAGATCCGGTGACATTGAAGGGAGTTGGAGGGGGAAACCGGAATTCTTGGAAAACGTGAAAATCGAGGTATCTTACGAATGGGTGATCGGATCTTAATGAAACTTTATATATGGAAGAATCTTATGTCTCAGATACTCCATTTTCAATTCGAATCGGGTCCAGGGATATGGATGGTTGGAGGGGGAAAACAGAAATCTTGGAAAATCCATAGAGTGGAGAGATCGGTATGAAACTTGATGGGAAGAATAAGCACAAGTTATAGATACGAGATTGACATAATTGGACGGATCCGTTCTCTTTGAGGGAGCTGGACATTGTTAATTTGAAAAAATCAGAAAAATTCAGGTATTTTTAACTTAAGAACGGGTGACCGGATCTTAATGAAATTTGATATTTAGAAAGAACTCATGTCTCAGAGCTCTTATTTCAAATCCCGACCAGATCTTTTGACATTGGGGGGAGTTGGAGGGGGAAACCGGAAATCTTGGAAAACGCTTATAAATGTTGTAGATACGTGATTGACGTAACCGGACTGGATCCGCTCTCTTTGGTGGAGCTAGGTGTGGGGCTCAGTTCTTTGGCGAGTTTGGTGCTTCTGGACGTGCTAGGACGATGAAAATTGGTAGGCGTGTCGGGGAGCTGCACAAACTGACTTGATAAAGTCGTTTTCCCTGATTCGACCATCTGGGGGGCTGAAGGGAGAGGAAAAATTAGAAAAATTGAGGTATTTTTAACTTACGAGTGGGTGATCGGATCTTAATGAATTTTGATATTCAGAAGGACCTCGTGACTCAGAGCTCTTATTTTCAATCCCGACCGGCATTAAGCCTCTGATTTTCCTTTGAAATCAATCTATTGATTCTTAGAATTTTGCTAGAAATAATACCATATGAGCTCTTGGCTCCTGGCTCTTCCGACCTCGTCACAAGTGCCATATGAGCTCTTAGCTCTTGTTTATATTGTTTTTTTTTGTAGGAGTAAAAAATAGTAGCCGAAGTCCCGCTACTACAAAAATCTTCAGAGGTGCCTAAGCAGGTCTTTTGGTAAAATTTGATTCTCGGTTTTTCCTAGTTACCTAGATTTATTTGGTGATGTAGATTTCCACCTAAACTAGTTCAAGAATCAGATTTTATTGCCACTATCTTTAGCACTTTAAATTCGAACATCAGGGCCGCATCTAGGATTTTTGATCGGCGGGGGGGGGGTCTTTTTTTCGACGGGCCTTACAAAAAACCTTTAAAAAACCTATCAATTTTTTATATCTTTGTTACGTTTTTACGAATCGAAAAAATATTTTTGGGTGGAGTCAAACACCCAACCCCTCCCCCAGGATACGGTCTTGCTGAACAGCTAAGACTAAGCAGATTTATTTTGGGAAATTCCGCAACCAATTCACCATCTATTAAAACTGCAGTCCTTCTATCAAAACTGCACCTTCCATGGTGACACCGAATTTCAACGGTGTAATATGTCCATAATAGATCAATTTACTAATTAAAAATTGGCCTCAAATTTGATACTAAACCTATGAAATGAACAGGATAACTGTTATATTTGCACAAATTATGAAATGATTCCCCAATTATGAAACAGAGAATATCAAAGACGTTGTGTCAACAGACCTAAATAGTTCTAGATTTATGGCCAAAATATTAAAATTAAGAAAGAACGGTTAACATATTTGAGGAGGAAAACTAAACATTTTTGATTTGGTAACTAACATGGTTTTTTATAATTCAGGAAGGTTATTTCTTTTTTTTATTTCCTGTTTTACATTTATGTAATATCCCTGTTAAAAAACGTTTCCTCCTTACCACATTAACATTTTTCGGGTCACTGGACTTTTTCAATTTGCCAACTCTATTCGCTTACGGATAAGTCAGGTTGACAAATTGAATTTGTAATATACTATTGGGACAAAAATAGCTTTAAATTGGATAGTAGATTTTTTTGTATTATTATTACTTTTTTAAGAAACGACCTTTTCAATATTATTCCCTATCATATATGATCAACAATGTTCTGTTTAAAGTAAATATGACAGTGAAATGAAATCTGATAATTTGTATAGGTTAATTGCAAACTTACATCATATAATATATCATATATATATATATATATATATATATATATATATATATATATATATATATATATATATATATATATATATATATATATATATATATATATATATATATATATATATATATATATATATATATATATATATATATATATATATATATATATATATATATATATATATATATATATATATAAAGGTTGACAGGATAGCGTAGCTGTTTTTCATCCACTTGATCAGCAATGCTGATTTTTGTTTGTAGCTGATTTAGAGCTATACCATCGTGGGTGTAACTGTCGTGAC
The DNA here is from genome assembly GCF_032884065.1 of Artemia franciscana. Taxonomy (NCBI): domain Eukaryota; kingdom Metazoa; phylum Arthropoda; class Branchiopoda; order Anostraca; family Artemiidae; genus Artemia; species Artemia franciscana. Next base: position 10,753,592 of record NC_088882.1, read on the forward strand.
GGCGTAACTGTCTTAGAAATCAATATATTGTCAATGTTTGAATTTATGTATAATAAAAGTGGTCTCAAATTTAACAAATTATTTTCGCTTATTTGTTTTTACGGTTCAACTTGGCAACACTGACGAATGTGCGATTTTGCTGTAAAAACTTTTCAGGTACGGGCAGACTAAAGATAAATCCAAGGAGGGGCACAAATTCATGAAGTTACAGAGGGATATGCGTTTTATCAAAATTTAGAGGAGCGGAAAATTTCTTTTAACTTTTTTCAATGAAAAATACAAAAAAATGATTCTTCAAATTTAGGGAGGAAGAAGGAAACTAATTGCAGAATGCTCCCAATTAGGTTCACTAGAATTGCCCCGCACTTATTGTTTGATTTCACTGCAAACAAACCGGAAGTTTACTTATACAATACCTTGTGACAAAAAAAAGAAAGAATTGCTATTCCTTCTGGGCTTAAAATTTTAAACAGGAGGGCTAATCAGAGGGAATCGAACTTTTCAATTTGTTCCAAAAATATAAGTTTGACGTTACTCATTAAAAGCTAAGAACCTAAGAAACTTGCGTCTGGTTTTCGGAATAAAGGTGAAACACCCCCAAACGTCAAGCGATATCAATGAAATATCAGATTCAGATACAATCAGATTCAACATATCAGAGAACCTAACTATAGAGGTTCCAAGACCTTATCAACATAAAAGTTGTACTTTGTATTTTGGCGAGAAGAAAGATCACAGTTGTGTGTTTATTTGTTGTGGTTTGTTTGTTATGCCAAGGAGTTATCTTATCGAGCCGAAATGGGGAGAGGGATCATTCGAACGGAAACTAAAAGTTCTAGTGGCCTTTGTAAGTGTTCAAAAGGATTCGAGAGGAAGTAGCTCCTTCCCATGCCCTTTTTCCCCAAGAATATCTGACAAACAACAAAACCAAGAATACTAATAGCAAGTATAGAGAGAGAGAGAGAGAGAGAGAGAGAGAGAGAGAGAGAGAGAGAGAGAGAGAGAGAGAGAGAGCAAAATTTTGAGATTGCTCTGTAGATGATAAGACCCCTCACTACCTCTAGGGCACGGTATTAGTATTAGCTGTTGGTAAAGAGCAAGGTTTGAGGATGGAGCAGTTCCCCTCACATACAAAATAATTTCTGTTTGATTTAAGTTTTAATGTTGCTCCTTACTTTCAGTTGAAAAAAAAAACTTTTTTTTTAATTTAATCAAACAGTTCGTATTACCGAACTAAAAGTAAGGAGCGACTCGGCTCATTAGCAACCGTAACTCTAAAGCAATATTTTGATATCAATAGAAACATAAAAAGAATTTTGTTTGTTTTCAGTTTTAATGCTACTCCTTACTTTCAGCTAAAAAAAAACTCGTTTTTTTTTATTTAATTTTTTACATAAGGACCAATCAGGTACATAAAAAGCAAAGTTTGCTTCCGTTTCTAGGATACAATTAGAAAATAATACGATTGGAAAAAAAAAAGTGCTAGACAAAACTAATAAAACCAACGCTCTCTTTTAAGACGTAAGTTTAAGAAAGTCATTTTTCGTTTTCTCTTTGTTCGCATTGTCAATTTAAATGAATCCCACATGTCACGTCTCCTTGTCTCACGAGTGTAATTTTTTTAATCTTATTAAATAAACCGTCTCTTTTCAAGTTAAGGCTACGAAATTGAGATTGTTAGTGACAATTACTTCCAACTGTTACTATATTTGACCTTTGAACTTTAAAACCGCAGAACATCCATGAAGTAAGTAGTTTTAAAGTAATCAAATGATACCCTGTGATCTTTGATCGTAGGAAAACTAAAGGCGAAATAATTTAGCTGCATCTAGTAGCTTTCACTACCTGTGTAGCCTTTTATTCTCATTATTAACTATGGATGTTTTTATTTAATGATTGTACAGATTTGTAAACTAATGATGGTAATTTCTTTACTGGTTTAAATAATATGACCGTCCTTCAAAATTTATTGCTGTTACAAAAAGATCGTTTTCAATGTTTCTTAAAAGAAAGTAAAATCTGTACCTGATAGGGCAAGGCCACTTTTTGAACTTTAAAACAATTTCCTTATTGAGATAAACAAAAAGAAAACAGAAGCAAATCAGTGGGTTTGTAATAATTTTCATTTATTAGTAGTGATTAGAGTAGAACTACTTTGGGGACTCTGCAAGAATGGTCGTATATGGGACAAGGCAGTTCAACGTCACACTGATAAAATGAACCTAACAGAAGAACTCCAGGTTTCGGGTAGTTCCGGATTGTAAGGCTGAACAATCTGTGTCTCGTCTTAGGTCAGGTTTTAAATTATTAAAAAAGTCGGATACTTGTATATTAGACGAGAAACACACTCGAGAACTTTTATCGCAAACATGAGACATTACCCGTTTTTGCAGTGTTAATACCAGACAAATAGCTTCGGCTGGGTGGAAAAATACATGGGAGTTATATTTCAGTTAAATATTTAGTTGATTAGTTTAGGTTACTTATTTAATATAATGTGATTTGGGCGGCCTCCTTCTATAATTCTTTGATTTTGTTTTCACAGTCGAAGCTAATTGTCTGGTATTAACACGGTGAAAAACTGGTAATGTCTCATGTTCGAGATACAAGTTCTCGAGTGTGTTTCTGTATAACACCCGTTTTGTTTTAAAATGGAAGTAAAGAGCAAAATTTCAAGAGAAAATGAACAGGGACTAATCCGTGCATGAGTGACTTATAGCCTTTTTATAAGACTTATAGCCTTTTACCATCAGGATGTACAAGTGCAACAAGTTTAATTAATAGGGAAAAAATGTTTCTCCAATTGCCTTTTAAATATTTGAACATATTTTGTTTTTATATAACAAATGATATCAATAAGCCCTTCAATCCCTGGACTCCTAAGTGAAAAATACTTTTATTCCATTCCTATTTCCTTTGCATTTGAGTACTCGTTCTTAAGGCCTTGAAAAAAAAATCGTGTTTTACTGTGTTCATGACACTTCTCCTAAGTATTTGACAAAGCTTTTGAATTCTGTTCTTGTTTGTTGTTTTATTTTCCCATCAGTATTCCTTTACAGGAATAAATGACATAAAAAACTACACGAAATGAAGTTAATTTGAGAATAGAAAGTTAATAATTTAAAAATATGTCAATGTGTCTAATAGCAAAGATACAATGTAGCAATTGACTTGAACATAAATCAGAAAGACAAAATCTAAAAACGCTTCTTGCCGTTAAATATGACACAACTTATCGCATCTCACTTTTTATTTGAATATAACCTTAGCAGTAAATAAATTATTATAGATAAAAATGGAACGAGACCAAGTATATTAAATTAGTCTAATGATTTAATAAATATACTACGTCAAAAACTTATCCGACTAGAAACCAAATATTACTTTTTATTTTATTTTGCTAATTTTTCGTTTTTGTGATTTTTGGTCCAAAATTCGAAATGAGGCAATTTTTCTTGTTTTTGTGAAAGTTCTCAGCCACTTACCATTGATATATGTGATATTATGTGTGTATGTGGCATGTAGTAAAACCAATTTCTTTTTACCTTTTGGTTATTTTTTATTTTTTCGTTTTTATTGTTTGAAAGCTATTTACTGAATCAACCTTGATATATATGATATTATTTTTGTAGTATAAATGTATGTATGCACAAGGACGTGCCCACGATTTTTGTTTGGAGGATTTTTTTCCCAAGGGGGTACAAAAATCTTACAAAACGGATCAAAAATTTGATTGTATTTATTTTGTTACTTTTTTACTAGTCACACAATTTTTTTCAGGCGGGGGAGGGGTTCAAATCCAGTAACCTCCTCCCTGGATACAGTCCTGAGTATATACGTAGTAAATATTATAATATGGGGACTTTACTTCCAAAAGTTTAACTCATCATTTTTGAGCCAATCAGTTGTTCTACTAGGGAGGGCAGGGGTGTTTCAGACTACCCATTTTGTTGACCAAGAGAACATAAAAGTACAAATTTGGGCAGCATTCGGAAAATAAAAAAAACTTTTCCGTCCGATGAAAAGCTGGTTTTCTTTAATTTGAATCCCTTACTGGAAAAATTTCAAAGGCTCTTCTTATTTCAGACAGATATGGATATAGATATAGATAGATGCTCTAGTCATGATATGTCGAGTAGTCTATTGCTTTACAATTACTAATCAAAATCAGGTCTAAGACTCTTTGTCAATATGTTTCACCAGAAAGATGCAGAATTTAAATCGGGTATAATTGCTTCTTCTATTTTGCTACTGAAGGACAAGGTTGCTTTACGGTCCATTATGCAAGAAAAAAAAAAACAGCATTTCAAGAAAACTTAATCAGCTGAGCTTACTAAACGCCAGAGCCAAGACTATGGGCAGCTTATAAGAGTGGAAACTGGGGCTGGTGCGGGGGTCACTCTCTCTCAGAAACCATACCAGATGAAACGTGCCAAATGGTGCCGGAACTGTGCTAAGCGTTTCAGGGAGCGTGTCAAGTGCTTCGGGGACTTTGTCAAGCGTAATGGAACTGTTCCAAGTGTGGCAGAACTGGGCGGCAGAGCAGTTCTGAGATATACACCATGTGACGAGAAAGCAGTGCCCCTGGAGATGGTGTCTAAAAATAACCAATGCCATCTAGCGTTTGGTGTTTCTTGGCATTTTGTTTCAAATTTTGTAAGGGTTTTTCTTCGGAAACAGGGATCAAACGTTTATTATTATACTAACAGCCTTAATTTTCCCTTATTACTACACTGAAAAAAATTCCAAGAACCGCTGAACTCTGGATGCACTGGTGATTTTCTGCTTACACAGGCGCCAGTCTCTGCTCATGCAAGTCCCACTCTTTGCGACAGAGCTAGAACTGGTGTCGATATTGCGATATTTAATGCTTACGCAGAGTGAGGGCATTCGAGCTCATAACTCTCGAAGCCTCCATATTGGTGTCGATATGTCGATATTTCATGCTTACGTAGAGTGAGGGCATTCGAGCTCTTAACTCTCGAAGCCTCCATATTTTTAGGATTCACCTTTACTTTTGTCTGCATAACTTTTTTTGCCTCCATAACTTTTTTTTCTGCATTCTAGTTTTTGTTGTTTTTTTTTCTATTTTCTTATTTATCCAATTCCTTGTTGCAGCCAGAACACGAATGATGAAAAATTGTGTTTGATATTCGAACCCTCAAAGGAATATTTTTGTTAAACTCAAGTATGCTAGGTATCAGGAGCATAAGGAGGAGGGGGAACATTAGGGTTGTTTCTAGCAGCATCTTGCTCAGGGGTGAAATTTGCTATGGAATAGCAGGGCAACTTCCCCTCCAAGACCTTATTTTGCCACACCCCTCAGACCCTAGTTTACCCCCCCACCCCTCCAGCTGAAATTTAGTTTCTTCAAAAAGTTTGTCAAAACTAAGATAAGCCTACATAATTCAGGCATCTACAGAAACAGGTCAGTTTTCTTTAGTATAGCTTCACATTTATGGTACTATATGGTTCATTTTTCAATTTTCACTGTCAATTTCACTTGATTTGAGAAAGTCGGCTCCAACTTTGCCCCTCCCCTCCCAGGATTTTGACAAAATTATGCCACTGATCTTGCTATTTTAATAACTTGTCCTGTAATTTCTTATATTTTCCATGTATTTCAACTTTTATTTCATTTTTCTACTTTGTACTATTTCTCTCAATATGGACCACCTTTGAAATAAATTTATGCAAAAATACCTGTGAACTTCGCTTTTATTACCAACAGTGTGGAAACAGAGGAAATTAATTGATAAAATAAAGGTCACTGGACAAACATTTTTTGGTAAAACCAGGCAAGGATTTTGAGCTCCTGATTGTGCCTTTAACTCATTTTGAAAGTTCGGTTGGAGGCTTTCTGCATATCTACATTGTTGCATGTTGAGAAAAGAAGCTGAATTATTTTTCATCTCAAACAGTAAATCAACCCGTCAGTTTCAAACGATTGTCAGAACCTAACCATCGAAGAATACAATTAGACGTGGGAGGCCATACAGGAAAGCTAAGGTAACAGTATGAAATGATGTAATATAACATAACATGCTGCTTCATAAAAAAGAGAAAGCATATCAACTTCGCTTTTGTAGGGGCAAACAGCCAATTGTTGCTTTTTTATATTTGAGGGTGGGAAGGTCTTTAATTATATTTGGGAAAGAAAAAAACACATAGAAATCAATTCACAGAAATGTTTGTTTTTTTTGGGGGGAAGGCCAAAATGTGTTTTTCAAATCTAGGAGGTGCGTTTCTTTCAAATATTCAATGAGAAAACCAAAAAGGATTTCTAAATGAAAATACACTAAAAGGTATTTTTAAATTCTGGAGTAGGGGTGAAAAACTACCCTCCTCAATTGATGAGCACATAATATGCTGCTTCATAAAAAAAAGAGAAAGCATATCAACTTCGCTTTCGTAGGGGCAAATATCCAATTGTTGCTTTTTTATATATGAGGGTGGGAAGGTCTTTTATGATATTTGATTTTATGTTTTATGATATATGTTTTATAATATGATACAGTTTTATGATATATGATATCATGCTGAGAAAAGAAGCTGAATTATTTTTCATCTCAAACAGTAAATCAAGCCGTCATCTTCAAATGATTGCCAGAACCTAACCATTAGAAGAATACAATTAGACGTGGGAGGCCATACAAGAAAGTTAAGGAAACAGTATGACATGATGTAATATAACATAATATGCTGCTTCATAAAAAAGAGAAAACATATCAGCTTCGCTTTCATAGGGGCAAACAGCCAATTGTTGCTTTTTTATACATGAGGGTGGGAAGGTCTTTTATGGTATTTGGGGGAAAGAAAACACATTGGAATCAATCCACAGAAAATGTATGGGGAGGGAGGCAAAATGTGTTTTTCCAATCTCGGAGGTGCGTTTTTTTCCGGTATTCAATGAGAAAACCCAAAAGGATTTTTAATGAAAATACACCAAAGAGTATTTTTAAATCCTGGGGTAGGGCAAAAAACAACCCTCTTCAATTGACGTACCTATGCTGATTCTAATAAACAATACTTTTCAATATTTTCTATTGCTAGCGTTCTCTTTCAAATTAATGGGTACTTATGTATTATTCAGAGCACACTCAATAAGTGAAGTTAGGTTCTTTCGTGAAACAAATTGCGATACAGGTGCTTTAATTAATTAAATATTTGGTACTTATTCATTATTCAATTGATTCAATTCAATTCAGAACACACTCAAGAATTTTGCTGAGAAAATCCAGTTTCATAGCCACAAAGACAAAACTCAATTTAGTTTGCTACGCATAGTGATAGAAGATAGTGTCTGTGTCTGAACATGGATTTTGAAATGAAGATTTGGGATTTGCCAAAGACTAAGAAAGAGGCAATTGTATTTTTCCAGGATAAGGGGTTGTTGCCCACAACAAAAGAGTGTGTCAATGGACACAATATGAGGTACATCTCGCCATCATTTACAATCATACTTAGTAGAGTACATGTGGCGGGCGGCAGTAAAGGCAGAAGGAAGACCTCTTTTTAACGCGATTTTTAACGACATTTTTGCGTTCTGGGTACATAATTGTAAGTTGTAATTTTATAATTTTTCTAATAAAGTATTATATTTTCATCGTATTTTGTTTTATTTCATTAGCTTTATGAAAAGTTAGGGCTGTATATTTGCACATTAAGGGGGGGTGTGTGCATTATATCAAATAACTAACTTAACCTAACCTAACTACCTCTATATATAAAACATTTCATTAATATATACCTGCATCGTATTTTGTTTCACTAAAAAACCTAACTTCACTTATTGAGTGTGTTCTGAATAATACACAAGTACCAAATAATGTTCCAATGTTCTTTTATTATACTTGTAGGAAGGAAGACGCATTAGCATCAATTCACAGATATGCATGATGGGGAGGAAGGCAAAATGTGTTTTTCAAATTTTCAATAAGAATACCAGAAAGGATATTAAATGAAAATATGACAAAAAGTATTCTCAAGTTCTACGGGAGGGGGTAACCCTCCTCTTCAATTGACATCCCCACGCTGATACTAAGGAACAATACTGTTACAACATTTTCCATTGCTAGCGTTCTATTTCAAAATAATGTTCCAAGGGAGAGGGACACAGTTGCATGAAGTAATTGAAATTGAATTTTACATAATGTAATTTTTCGCTTTCATTTTCTTAATTTCTTTATATGTCACATAGTTCGGTATATTTTCGGTTCTTTTTTTGTCGTGATTTTTACTTTTTTGTTTGGACCGAGGTCGACTTACTATTTACCCCAAAGACGTTATTTTTTTCTATTTTCAATGTCACCGCTCCGGAGGTCCTAAATTTTTGGCCATCATATTTATCACGTTGCTTGTGCCATGCTAGGATTGGAATGCATAATACAGGACACGAAAATTGTGGTGTGATGTCAAAATGCCAACGCGTGGTGCTCTGAAATCCATATCAAATGACTGAGAGTGAGCAACCCCACAATCATATTTTCAGTTGAATAATTGTATTTTTTTCAGATTTTTCGTGCATTAACGATGCATTTTTTTTACTGCAATTAAAGATTCAGAAGAAAAAACTAGATCAGCTTCATGTGAACAGTCGTTAACTATGCGACGTTCTCTAAGACAGACCTAAATCGGCAACTAATCAGAAGCATTTCTTCTTTTGAAATGCTGGTTTTTTCAAACGATTTTTCTTCTTTTTTTCAAAACCTTAAGCCGTCTGGCACCAGCTATATTGCGGAATTGACATCCATTAATTTCTATTTGAACAATCACAATAATTGCAACCTTTACCATAAATATCAGAGAACCAAGCTTCAGTCGGTGACGCGAATTTCAGATATAAAACGACTTGTGGCGTATTCATCCTGCCCAATGAAAATGCCCCCTCCTCGCAAAAAAAACAAGTTATGTAATATTTCTAGATTTAGATGTAGTGACATTCATTTATTTTTCTGCGAGTCAATTCGTGAATTTGGGCCCCTGAACGATAAAAGAGAAAAACATACTTATTTTACTAAAAATATAGTCCAAAATAGCAGTACCCAAGTTAAATTGACCTTTTCTTTCAACCTACACGGTGGCTAATTAATTAAACAGTCGCTACACACAAATTTGGTAGAGATAGGTGGAAATTAACCCATGTTGGAACAATTAAGAATTGTAATAATGTAATCGAGGTCTCCTACTTTCATTTAGTAGACGATTTAAGTAAAGTATATTAAGGGTACTGACAGGGGCGAATCACCAGCATTTTTATTGGGAGGTGCGAGGGGTCCATATACCGATAGTCAAGGGGCATGGAATATATGATATTTTTTCTACATTAATTGGGGGGCGATTGCCACCTACCCCCAAACGGCACATCGGGTCTTGCAGTAATTTCAATAAGTGTAAGGTAGTTAGAAGTAATTCTAATTGATTCACCGGCTATTTTATAACAAATCCTATTCCTTGGCATCAACAATCCCAAGTTCTAGTACACAAGGCCATATCCAGAGGGGAGGAGGATTTTTTTACATAAAAAATTGTAATCCCCCTCCCAATTTTTTTATCCCCCCCCCCTAAAACAGTCCTGGAGAAGACCTTACTATTACATGAAATGTTTGTAACTAAAAAAAAACAACCAGAAACAGAAAAAATATTCTTTTGTATCTTCTTTTTTTGTTGTTCCAAAAGATTTTTATAAAGAAAAAAGATCTTCATTCAACGCAAATTCATGAAAAATTAGTGGAGTAAGGAGTTTTTCGTTTTTTCAGTGAAAGTTTAAAAAAAAATGTGTTTTCCAATGTCTAGGGTACAATTTTGTTGTTTTCGTTTTTTTTCAATATATACATATGAAAAGAAGAATTTTTCGAATTCTAAGGAAGGCAAAAAATCCCCCTTACATCTACCCAATACCCTCTATCATTATACATTCATGGCTTTTGGTAATTTCTCAATGCGTTCTTATCTCTAATATAGCATACATGAAATTACCCTGCTGTATAATCCCTTGAAAATAGCTTATTAGACTTAAGTAACCGCTTCAAAAAATATGAATTAGTGTTAGCCTCTTAAAAAATTTCCCAATACTAATAATAATCCCTAGCATAAAAACAGGGAATTTGAATAATTTTTACAGGATATTTTAATCTCTTGACTTGAAAAACTAGATCTTATAAAAAGAGAAAGTATTGTAACTTGAACCTGCTCCTGAAAATGATAATAACAGTACAAAAAAGGTATGAGCTAGAAAAATTTCCAGAAACTAAAAACTTGATAAGAACAGAAATACCTAAAAACTGATCGTATTTTGCGGTAGAATAGCAACCCAATTTTTTCTCTTGAGGGGGGATAAGGAGATAATTCAGTATGTACATCTATGCAGCAATAATACAAATAAAGTGTCGATCTACACATTGTTTTCCTAATTTAGGGGTAGGAGGAGAATTTGGATATAGTTCGTGGGTGGATCCCACCTCAGACTGAATTTAAGGGCTTAAACTGATATGTTATTATCAGCTAATCCTTCCGAGTAAATTCGCCTGACAACAGCAATGGATATTGGTGCAAATGCTGAAAAATTGTAAAGTCCAAAATGACTTCGAGAGTTTGTTAAAAAGTTTTTGAAGGAAAAGAACACATGAGATTTTGTTTTTTACATGTTTGAGAGAGAGAGAGAAAAAAAAAGAGAGAGAGAGAGAGAGAGAGAGAGAGAGAGAGAGAGAGAGAGAGAGAGAGAGAGAGAGAGAGAGAGAGAGAGAGAGAGAGAGAGAGAGAGAGAGAGATAGAGAGAGAGAGAGTAAATAAACAGAACTCATATTGAACTCTCTACAAACCCAACTTACTCTCTATCATTATAATATATATTTTTTTTGCTGATGTTAGCAGTACCAGAAAAAGCTCCTAAGCTACTATTAGGAATTATCATATTTGATCGAACATACTAGACAAAACATACATACCTCAAACAACATACTGCAGAACAATGTTAGCAGTACCAGTTAAATCTCATAAGCTAAAAGTCTGGGTAATTATGATATTGGATTTAACCTGTTACATAAAATGATTGATATCCACCTCTGAAACAATTTTTGAAATGAATTTCTGGAATAAAGTAACTTTGACCTTGTTCAAACGTGGCAACAAATTATGGCGTGAAGTCTTCTAATAGATTACGGTTAAAGATCGTCCTATTTACCTGTTTCTATTGGAAAATCTGTGAATGCTTTATTTTGACTATTCGTCCTTATTTTGCTTATTCATGATAAAGATAACTCTCTTTTAATTGGTTTTTCTACCCCTTAAGAGCAGACTCTTTTCGGAATTTGAGCACTTTCCTTGTAATTTAAAGGGTATACATTATGCTTTAGACTCCTTTGATTTCAGTAATAACGAACATATTTAAAAACCTAATAAATTAAACCTCAATTGTTGGATATAAAGAAGAAGATTCATTTAGGTATCTACCATTCTTACGCACCCGTTCCAACTGCCATGATCCCAAAATCAACGATGCCACTTTTCTTTCCGTATTTTCATGAAATCCACATATTTGATCTGATGTTACGATGACAGCCTTCACCTAAGATTTCTTTTTGATTTTTTGGAGCGACAAACTATTGTAACATACGAGTGGATTAAAAGCGATCACTCAGCTAGGAAGAAGGGTGGATTCTCCCAAGAAACGTAAAATAATAGAATCACCTCTGATCAAACGCAAAGCCTCGTGCACATCAGTACCATTTAGTCTACGAAAATGGCACACACTAAACGTGGCGAACGCCACCTGGTCAGCAAAATTTCTGAAAGTGAACCACCCTCCTCAGGAAACAAGCCCTTATTCAGAATTAAGAACTCAAGAAGCTCACAAAAGCTCATTTTATCTTTGATAAAATGATCAAAGCCGCACTTTTCTTTGAGAGCCGCACTTTTACTCACCTGACCATCTTGAGGACACGCTTGTACACCACAACTATCCAAGTTAGTTATTTCCACTTTATGCACGCCTGTTCGGCTGCCTGGAAGAATTTGACACACTCGAGATGTCTTAGGGTCAATTGAGGGTCTGCTGTCAAATAGTGGTTGGATAGACTGACCATTTGGGCTGACTATAGTAGCAACAAATTTTTCCCGGGAGGACATTTTCATGCAGGAAATTTCTAAAAAGAAAAGAACATGCATAAGAACTATGCTTACTGTCACTCCTGAGGGCCAAGTCATGTGCAAGTGAGAAATCTTATAGCTTGTAGAGCAATTTTGGAGGGAGGGGACAAAGCTTGAATTTTTTTCTGAAACTGCTGGATATTTATTTCAAATATACGTGGCACTATTTTGTTTGTATTTTAGTTCGCAGGCACGAAGCTGCCTTTGAATTATTTGAAACAGTTGGTGGTAACGAACAGTAGTAAGGAGTGACCCGGCTCAATAATAGCCGAAACTCTAAAAAACGGAAAGTTAGTACCAATAGTTACATCAAAATAATCTCATTTTAATGATGATTTCTAATATATAAGTTTCATTAAGTTTAGTCTTACCCATCAAAATCTACGAGCATGAGAAAATTTCTCTTATTTTAGAAAATAGGGGGAAACACCCCGTAAATGCTATGGAATTTTAACAAAAATCACACCATCAGATTCGGCTATCAGAGAACCCTACTGTAGAAGTTTCAAGCTCCTATTTTGTATTTTTTGCCAGAAGACAGATCACGGATGCGTGTATATTTGATTGTTTGTTGTTTTTTTTCCCCAGGGGTGATCGTATCAACCAAGTGGTCCTAGAATGTTGCGAGAGGGATCATTCTAATGGAAATTAAAAAATCTAGTGCCCTTTTTAAGTGACCAAAAAGTTGGAGGGCACCTAGGCCCCCTACCACACTCATTTGTTTTTGCAAAATTCACCGTATCAAAATTCTGAGATAGCCATTTTATTCAGCATAAACGAAAACCTTATAACTATGTCTTATGTTATAAAATGGAGTGCAACTAGGCCCCCTTCAACGTTAATTTTTCCCCAAAGTCATACGGATCAAAATTTTGAGATAGCTATTTTATTCAGCATTGTCATAAAACCTAATAGCTGTGTCTTTGGGGACGACGTACTCCCCCAAAGTTCCTGTGGGAGGAGCTGCAAGTTATAAACTTTGACCATTCTTTATATATAGCATTGGATATTGGGAAGTATACAGAGGGGGGATGTTGGGAAGTGTTTTCAGGGGGATTTTTTTTTGAGGGGGAGGGGAGGGGCTACCTGGAGGATCTTTCCATGAAAGAATTCTTCATGGGGGAAGAGAATTTCCATGAAGGGAGCGCAGGATTTTCTAGCATTATTTAAAAAAAAAAAACAATGAAAAAATAAATATGAAAAAGTTTTTTCAACTGAAACTAAGGAGCAGTATTAAAACTTAAAATGAACAGAAATTATTACGCATATGAGAGGTTCATCTCCTACTAATACCTCGCTCTTTACGCTAAAGAATTTTTAGTAATTTCAATTATACATTCTACGGCCTTTGTGATTCAGGGGTGATTCTTAAGGAATTGGGACAAAATTCAAGCTTCGGTGTAAAGAGCGAGGTATTGACGAGGGGGCAAACCCCCTCATATACGTAATAAAAACTACGAATATAGAAGTTCGTTACGTAATTTAATTCGTAAATTATGTATATTTTTGACTAATGAAAACGTTCTTAAAGAACTAAAAGTTCTAGTTGTCTTTTTAAGTAACCAAGATTGGAGGGCAACTAGGCCTCCTCTCCTGTTTCTTTTTTCTCAAAATCGTCCGATCAAAACTACGAGAAAGCCATTTAGCCAAAGAAAATGTTAATATGTGAATTTCGTTTTAATTATTCATGTGCGGAGAGCCAAAATCAAAACATGCATTACTTCAAAAACATTCAGTAATTAAATAAAAATAACAATTTTCTTTTAGCTGAAAGTAAGGAGCGAAATTAAAAATTAAAACAAACAGTAATTACTCCGTATATGAAAGGGGTTGTTCCCTCCTCAACAACCCGCTCTTTACGCTAAGTTTTTTTACTGTGTTAAAAAGTAGAGTTTTGACAAAGAGTAAAACTTTAGTGTAAAGAGCGGGACGTTGAGGAGGGAACAGCCCCTTTCATATACGGAGTAATTTCTGTTTGTTTTAAGTTTTAGTTTTGCTCCTTTTCAGTTAAAAAAACTTTTTTTTTTATATTTCAATGATAAAATTACATAAATCTAAATGTATCAGGATTTGTTATACTGAATGTACTCAATACGCTTATATTTTAAATTGAGAAAGTGAACCTGTGCAGGGGAGGGGAGCCCAGACCAGCATCCCATCTTTGTTTCACGATTTCATAATTTTCCAACAACTTTCTGAATTTCCTTCTTGAAATTCATCAGCTCTTTCATCTTTGGCACTTGAATTATTCCCCGCCAAAAATAAATTTCTTAAATCCATAATTATAAATGTCACTCGAAATTTAGTTTTCTTTTAGCGAGCAACCAAAATGTATGTCTTTATTGTTGCAATAAATTATTAAAACAATAGACTTGATTCATTCTAATAAATGTCGCTAAGTTTTTTTTTATCCTGTGTGATACTGAATTGTAAAACTAAATAGCAAGAGATTTGTGATCCGGAACCATATTCAACTGGGCATGACATCAGATAATATTTACAGGCAATCAATATTATGTGTAGGGTCTATTTGCATGTACATAAAGACACTTTTTGACTGCTAAGACTCTTGTGTCGGTACTGCAGTTTGTTGCTGCAGCTGAGCTCTAACTCTGAGTACTGTATTACCAAGGTGAAATAAAACCCACAGGGCCACCACAGAACATGTGCTAAAGGGCGCTAAATTAAAGTCATTCGCAACCAGACGTTTTATGACACAAAAAGTTTGAAATACAATCAGGGACACACACAAAAAATTTTTAGAGGTGACATTTTAGGGGCAAAAGTAAAAATCAAAATGGAAAGATAAGATTAAGGTAAAAAAAAGGTAAAAAAAAGGTAAAGGATACGGCATTAGACTTTACAGTCCGTACCGGCGGTGCTGATCTCCGTTTCTTGGCCCTTCAGCCAGGAAGTGCAATGGGAGGTTGGGGGCCAGCCATCCTGTGCTTTCACACACCCTTCCTGTTTACCTTCCCCAGATTTCTCCAGGTACCCAGTTAGAGCTGGGTTGACTCTGGCTAAGCTTACAGAGTCACGCCACTGATCCCCGTCCCAAACTGAAGAATTGGGTACACTGGGACTCGAACCCGCGTCCTCTCAGACAAGGGATCCCGAATCCAGCGCAGCAACCCACTCGGCCAAAAGATACGATTAAAAAAAAAAAAAAAAAAAAAAAAAAAAAAAAAAAAAAAAAAAAAAAAAAAAAAAAAGATTAGAGAAAGTGCCTTTTGCCAATGTAAATGCTTGTTTTTAAACCATTGGTCAGTTTAATGATTGTTTTGTCATCAAATTGTCATCAACTAGTCTGGTTTTCAAGGCCACATAGCAATGGTGCAGATTTAGGTCGACGTTCGGAGACGTTAGGAGATTTAGGTTTATAACTAAAGGCTGAAGTCGACGTTCTTTAACTACTTTGTAACTGGAGGCTTAAGTCAGAGAAACACCTTACAAGCTCAGTCAAACAGTTCGAGGTAACGAGAGAGAGAGAGAGAGAGAGAGAGAAAGAGACCCGGAATGACTCGGCTTAATCAAACAGTTCGAGGTAACGAACTGTAGTAAGGAGTGACCCGGCTCAATAGTAAACGAAATTATTGATTATGTAAGATGACTCAAAATTTGACATTCATTAATTAATTACATGTCTCTCTTGCAATTACTATCTCCTTTATCATTTAGTCAATACTGACAAGACATTGAAAGGTTATCAATTACTAACTGTAAAAAAGCGTTTTTTCTTCACCGCTATTCCAGCTCACGGATGAGTTTTCTTCTTTTTCATAACAGCTGCATACAATGACTAGCGTGATGTATGATCTTGTTACCCTGGTCGATTTCTGCACCCGAGAGTTCTTCGTGCTATGTCTCTAGTCCTTCTTCTGTGCATCAAAGCCTGCAAACAGCTCTATGTTTGTGCCATCAGTTCCACCTCAATACCTCAATTTTAGACAGCTAAGTGGGCAACCCCTTGGCTGTATCAGTCTTTATTTAATTGTCAGCGCATTTGCCTTGTATAGATTAACTTTTTTTAAAAGCTGGCTCAGATAGAATCTTCCAAAAGAGATAATAATGTGGGACCCGATTCACCAATATTACTTTTGGTCAGAGAGATAAATTGGAAACAACTTATGGCTAAAACATTTTTTTTTTATTGCTTTGGATTTTAATCTAAACTCATATTATGAGTTTCTACTTTTATTTCTACTTAAATTAGTGTTTCAGGTTTGTAGAATTGCATTGTCTTGCTTGTTCATAAAAAATACAAGATGAAGGCAATGATTATAAAACATCGTTCATCAACGGTATACACTAATAGTAGACAGCTGATAGTAGCTAGTTTCGGCCTGCGGTCGAATTTTACTTCGGCAGCCAGATTTCACGTCGCCCAATGAAACAAAGACACATCTTTCTATGCTGGCACATGTTTGGTTTGCTCTTATATTAAAAAAAAAAAAAAAAAAAAAAAAAAAAAAAATCACCTGAAAGTAAGAAGCAACATTAAAACTTAAAACGAACAGAAATTATTACACATATGAGGGGGTTGCCCCCTCCTCAATACCGTACTCTTCAAGCTAATTTTTTTTTAGTACTTTTAAAAAAGCTTCTTATTGTTCTAATTAAACGAACCTTGTGTTTCAGGAGTCGTTCTTAAAGAATTGGGACAAAACTCAGACTTTATCGTAAAGAGCGAGGTGCCGAGGAAGGTACAACCCACTTCGTAAACTCTCTAGTTTCTGTTCGTTTTAATCTTTAATGTTGCTCATTACTTCCAATTAGTTTTTTTTTAATTTCTAATTTTTTTCCACCTAAATTGAAAAATCCCCATCCCCGGAAAGAGATCTTCTAGACAATTCAATCCCGGTGAAAATTTACTCCGGACAATTATTGTTAACATCTCCATACGTTAAATTGATTTGTCAAAGAGAAAATAAGACAAATAAAAATAACTTAGTAAAGGAATTCCGGCCAATTCTCCCAGCATAAATCCCCCCAGCTGGAAAATTCACACCCCCGCCCGAAAACGCATGCACACTTCCGTAAATAATGGAAACAATTTATAGCTTAAATACCTTTCCGTAGGAAATGTGGGGGGGGGGTCATCCTATCTCCTTGGGCACAGTTATGTGCCCAAATTATGTACACAGTACACAAATTATGCTGAACAGAATGGCTATCTCAAAATTTTGATGAGACGATTAGGGGAAAAAGGAGTGTTGCCCTCCAATATTTTTGGTCACTGAAAAGGACACTAGAAATTTTTATTTTCGTTCGAATCAGCCATCTCCCAATGTTCTAGGACCATTGGTTCGATACATTTACCTCTGGGAAAAAACAAAGAGATAAACATGCATTCGTAATCTTTCTTCTGGCAAAACATACAAAATTCCTAATTTATGCAGGTATGAGCTTGAAACCTCCAAAGTAGGGTTCTCTGATACACTGAATCTGACGGTATGATTTTCATTAAGATTCTTTGACAAATGAAAATCAATGAAAAACAATGAAAATGAGGCAAAGTTTCTAAGGCTCGTAGCCTTTGATGAGTGACACTAAGCTCAATGCGTCTTATATATTTGGAAAGAGCATAATGAGCCAACTTTCTCGTATATGTAATGATACCAAAATTGAGTTTTTTTTAGAGTTTCGGTTACTATTGAGCCGTGTCGCTCCTTACTTACAGTTCGTTGCCACGAATTGTTTGAGCATTCAGTTTTATAGCCGGAAAAATTTTGCTTTAACTATAAAGAAATGTTCCTGTTTGATAAATACAAACAAAATCATATTATTTTGTTGAAATCTTTTCAAGCCTTCTTTTTTCCTTCAACTTCCTTGAAGAATTTTATGGAATTTCACTTTCCATCAGATCTGCCCGCCTGGGTTCAAGGCCTGTATCATATTAAATAAAAAAAAAACTAGTTTTTTTAACTGAAAGTAAGGAGCGACATTAAAACTTAAAACGAACAGAAATTACTCCGTATATGAAATGGGTTGTCCCCTCCGCAGTCCCTCGCTCTTTACGCTAAAGTTTGACTCTTTGCCACAATTCTACTTTTTAAAACAACTAAAAACTTTAGAGTAAAGAGCGTGGGACTGCGGAGGGGACAACCCATTTCATATACGGAGTAATTTCTGTCCTTACTTTCAGTTAAAAAAAACTAGTTTTTTTTATTTAATTTCTGAACGTTTTTGAA
The DNA here is from genome assembly GCF_032884065.1 of Artemia franciscana. Classification (NCBI taxonomy): domain Eukaryota; kingdom Metazoa; phylum Arthropoda; class Branchiopoda; order Anostraca; family Artemiidae; genus Artemia; species Artemia franciscana. The sequence goes on from NC_088882.1 coordinate 10,771,930, forward strand.
TTAATGCATGTTTGATTTTGGCTCTCCGCACATAAATTATTGAAATGAAATTAGTATATTAATTTTTTTTTGGCTAAATGGCTTTCTCTTAGTTTTGATCAGACGATTTTGAGAAATAAGGGGTGGGGAAGGAGGCCTAGCTGCCCTCCAATTTTTCGGTTACTTAAAAAGGCTACT